>NC_056560.1:29299593-29322000 GCF_013358625.1 Macadamia integrifolia | reverse complement strand
TGCGCCTACATGGAGTGCCAGTGAGCATTGTATCAGATAGGGACCCAAGGTTCACTTCCAGATTTTGGAAAAGCTTCCAACGTGCCTTGGGATCACAATTGAATTTGAGTACTGCCTTCCACCCACAGACAGATGGTCATTCGGAGTGAACCATACAGATATTAAAGGACATGCTCAGGGCATGTACGATGGAGATGAGTGGCAGTTGGGAAGAATATATACCTCTTATGGAGTTTGCCTATAACAACAGTTACCAAGCTACAATCAGGATGGCTCCGTATGAGGCATTATATGGTAGGAAGTGCAGAACTCCTTTATATTGGGATGAGGTAGGTGAATGTCGAATGTTAGGACTTGAGATGATACAGATGACTTGTGACAAAGTCGACGTTATTCGAGAACGGATTAAAGCAGCTCAGTCCCGTCAAAAGAGCTATGCGGACACCCGCAGAAAATATATTGAATTTTAGCCAGGAGAAAAGGTATTTCTCAAGATCTCTCCTACTAAAGGGTTGCAAAGGTTTCACAGGAAGGGAAAGTTGAGCCCAAGATACATTGGACCTTTTGAGATCTTAGCCCGAGTTGGCTCAGTAGCCTACATGCTTGCTCTGCCACCTTCACTTGGGGATGTTCATAATGTATTCCATGTATCCATGCTGAAGCAATACATTCATGATCCCTCTCATGTATTACTCGTGGAGGTAGAATACCTTGAAGCTGACATGACCTATACAGAGCAGCCGGCTGAAATTTTGGACCGAAAGGTGAAGACCCTTTGCAACCGCTCCATTTCCTATTTAAAGGTGTGATGGGCTAATCATTCACTTGAAGAAGCATCTTGGGAGAAAGAGGATGAAATGCGAGCCAAGTTCCCTCATCTTTTTTATCAACCAGGTACGCAATTTTGAGGACGAAATTTTTCAGAGGGGGGGTAAATGTGATACCCTACTTCTTAAACCCGGTCTGATTACACGGTTGACCCGGTTTAACCATGCAGCACCTGAACTGGAGAGAGTTAGAGCGGGTTCCTTATGGACTATGATGGCAAGGGTGACCTTAAACACCGGCTGGCCCGACAAGTCTGAGCCAGTGCCAGAAGAGACGGGAGTACCCAAGCCGTGTACATGTACCTATCATAAGGCCATGTACGGATAAAATAGGTATGTAGCCATATATTAAGGTGCATACGTATATTACATCGTATGCCAAGGGTGAGGTTCACGCCGAGGCCCGAACTCTGTCAAAATCCCAAGTTTTGGCCCTCAGGTGGGCGGACAGGTGGGCGCATCCACCCACCTGAGTGACCCATCCATGTGAACTATTTAGTTATTTAAGAAGTATATATATAGCATTTATGATTTTCTTTTCTTTTTCATTTATGACACTCGTACATTGGTGGGGATAGTAAAGAGGAGAGAGAAAGGAAAGGAAAGAAGAAGAGAAGAGAAGAAGAGGAAGAGGAAGAAGAGAAGGATTTCGGCGGCGCCGAGGCTCGATCTCCCCATTCCGGCGCCGGAAGAGTGATCTTCAACACTAGATCTACATTTAGAGGTAAGCAAATTTGGGTTCCTTAAACATTTGCCATACCCAAGTAAAACCCTTGATTTGGGTAGGATTTCTTGAGATCTTGTAAATCCACTTTCAAATGATGAATCTAAGGTTTAATAAATGATTTATGTGTTGATCTTGAAGGATTTGAAGAAGTATTTACAAGGTTGGAGAAGCATTGTGGATTTGAAGTGATTTTTGGGGTTTGAAGGTGTTTTTGAGCAAAGAAGGTAAAATGGCTTCCCATTCCTTAAATCTAACCTAGATCTAGGTTAGAACCATCCTATGAGACTTTGAAAGTGTGAAGAATGGGTTTGGAAAAGCCCCATTTGAATCTCCAAAGAATGGAGGAAGTTGAGAAGAAACAGCAGGTTTCTCGCTAAGACCGGTGGGCCATCCCGCCTGAGAGGGCAGGGCCCTCGGGCACAATCGGCGGGCTAACCGGCGGGCCACCCTACCCATCGGTCTTAGCAGACCCCCTGGCCCAATCAGTGGGCCAGACCGGTGGGCCAACAGGCGGGCCAACCTACCCGTCGGTCCAGACCGGTGGGCCAAACAGGTGGTCTGTCTGACCCACCTGAGAGGCTCCGAATGTGATTTTTTCGTTCGATTGGGCCCAAATCGGACGTGTGACCTTCTTTTAGGATTCTAAATATGATTGTGCCATTGGATCGTTTTAATTTTGATTCTAAAATGGTGAAATACTAACCCCGCTCACTCATGTTAGGTTCATCGAATCCTACGCGTCTCTCACCGGATCTCACCCGTACCGAACAAGAATCCTTGTACACTATAGGTAAGTGGGGAGAGAACGTTTGGCCTTGTTTCAAGGCATTGTTTGGCATTCATTTAATTGTATCTAGTCTAGTCATGCCATCATGAAAATGCTATGTAGATTAGTCATCCTCACATTGTTATGCATGTGTGCTATGTTTACTTTCTAAATGCCAAGTGATGAGATGCTTATGTGATGAATGTTGACATCATTGTGCATGATGCAATAATAGACTAGATGCCGTAGTCGACTTGGAAACGAGTGCATTGGTGGCCCGTGGTATGGGACGCGGTGGCACTATACAATTGTACTATTGTCATATACGAGCATACGGTTTAGGATTTTCACCATCCCGTGCTACGACCCTTCCCAACAGGGGTTAACGTGTTAGGTTACCATTTGGGGGGAAGCAGTGGTCACGGTTGTCGGGTCACTGTGGCGGTTAGACATAACACCTGATGGGTCATTAGGACAGTCGACAACCCCGATGGTATATTCAAGAGGGCCAATCGTACTGCTTTTAAATTACTGGAGTCAACACCTTTAATTTCAGTCATTTACTTTTCTGTTGAGAGCCGGTGGTTGGCATGTTTTTTACTTTTTCGAGTACTCACGGTAGGCCTTCTCCGACGGCCCTATGGGCGTATCGCAGGATGGAGTTCGCGGCTCGTACCCGGAGTATACGTGCACTGTGGCTGTAGTAGCATTAAACCCAAGACTTAGTAATGTTGCTTAGGTGGATGTGATTTAATATGTATTGCATAGCATGTAGTGCATATGTTTGTGTTTTATTGTGTGGACTGCTGTGTGGTCCATCTTTTCACTTACTGAGCTAGTGAGCTCATCCCACGTGTGCACTCCTTTTAGATGATTTTGCAGGTCATCCATCTGAAGAGCACAGGTCGGGTCCCACGGTTGAGTTCCCTGAAGAGGACTGGTGGGCCCCTGAGGAGTTAGGGCACGACATTGATTGCCCGTATGAGAGTTGTGCTGTGGGACCGCAGTTCTGATGCCGAGCTGGGCTCAACCCTTGATGCCGAGCTAAGCTCTAGCCTTTGATTCCGAGCTGAGCTGTATACTCTGATTTTTGATGGTTTCCTTTATGTACTTGATATGTGAATTGTACTTTTATTATGTAAATATCATGCCTTTGGGCCCACATGTATATAACTATTGTATCACAATTCGGGTATCAAGTATTATGAGAATATTCACAGGTAAACCAAGTCTTCCGCTGATCTGATAATATTTTATTATTTGTGTGTATGCTGTGGTGGAATACAATATCAGATGATCCTGGCAGGTTTGGGTTAACCGGTGTTAACCCGGTCACTGGCCCGGTTTGGTGTGAACGGGGTGTGACAGAGAGAGAGGAGTGACAAATATAAGATATGGGAATATCCTTATCGTTTCCAACATGGGGCTGATCATAGCTAGTGTATGGATCATACTGGGAAAGGGAATGGAGGTCAAGGGTCACATGGTGGGAAGCTCCTGTATCAAGGTACCAGGTGAGAGCGTTGGATGGGGAGTAGTTGGGGGTGGAAGAATGGGAGGATTGGGATGGGTATAGTGGGCGGTGGGATACATCATGTGAGGACGAGTGTAGTTTTGGGGATTGGGATTGGGGTAGGCCTATGGTTTGTAGAAGCACGTGGTGGCATTGTGGTTGGTGCGCTGACATATAGTGCAATTGAGACCACCTTGAGAATAACGACCACGGCCATGGCCTGATTTGCCATGCCCCCCGCGACCTCAGGAAGAACCATGACCTGTATTGGTCGAGTCACCAGAGGAAGGGGAGGACCGTTGAGCAGTGTTGGCATCTAGGGGCTTAGAAGAGTCACCAGTGTCAGATGCAGAGAGCTTGCGAAAAGCTTTCATGCTTTCATGGCTAAGGAGCAAAGCGTGAAGTTCATTGTATGAAGGGGTAACCACACATGTAAGTAGAGAGCGTATAATTTCTTGCATGTCCTCCACCAGACCATGAAGAACATGGATATTAAAATCCACAGGGAGAAGAGGCTTACTAGCAGCAACCAACTCATCAGTAGTCGACTTAGCCAGGTGAAGGTACTAGGTGACAGACTCATCAATCTTCTGACAGAGATTGTGCATGCTAAGGTTGAGAGACATGAGACTCATGGAGGAGGAGAGTGTTCCAGATGTCCTGACTGGTTTCCTTGTCCAGAAAAATAGGAACAACAGCCTCAAAGAGAGAGAGAGAGAGAGAGAGAGAGAGAGAGAGAGAGAGAGAGAGAGAGAGAGAGAGGCAACAAGGAGACTAACCAGTTGGTAGTCCTATTGTTGCCAGGTCAACGCTGCCTCAGGATCGGTGGGACAGGGAATGGTGCCGTCGAGGTATCCATACAGGCATTGTCCACAAAGGAAGGGGATGACTTGTTTCTTCTAGAGAAGGATGTTAGTGGGAGTGAGTTTAATGGAGAGAAGATGATGGGAGGAGGGGAAGGATGGAGAGAGTGTTGTGGGTGTGGCCAGAGGTGTGATGGCGACTGAAGTGGCTGATGGTAGTTGAGGTGGGTCGGTGGCCATAGGGGTTTTTGGTGAAGCACCAACTTAACAATGGAGGGAGAGAGGCAGCATCGTTGAGAGGAACACACTAATAGAGGATCGATTCTGCTCTATGGAGCAAGAAGAAAAAGAAGAACACTAAGCTCTTGATACCATGTTAACCAGTAATTTCATAAAGAGACTTTGTCTATTACTTTCTGAATTACAATAGAGAATATTAATACATGATGAAGCCCTAATCGATCAGCCACACTTGGAAGTATTTTAAATATGGTTACACAATATGAGATCACACAAATATGGAAACATGCTCTATTGGACTAAATACATATATTGAGTTACCCATTAAGGTTGGACTCAATATTAGGTCAATAGATTCAGTCCTATTTCAATCATGTAAAAATTCAGTCTTTAAATTTGAGACCACAGCCATTAACTGTTGGTTAGTCAATTATAGTGTCTTATCAATTTCAAATAATGGTATTTTTTTGGTCTATTATTGATTTGGTTGGATTTTTCATTTATTGAAACACAACATCAAGAAAAGGAAAAAAGAAACTTAGAAAGCAGCATGACCCTTGAGCACAAAAATAAAGAAGGATGAAATGACCGCATTATTGGTCAAGACAACCTTCATGAGAGACAGAAACCTCTTCTGTGGATGCTTTCACAAGAGCTCCCCCATTGCATGGGCCACAATGTCTTTATTGATTTTTTTTTTATTTCTATTTTTTATTGGTTTCTAAAACTCAAAACCAATACCAAATGATACGGAGTTCATTCCAATTGATTTTTGTTATGTTTGGTTGGCCTTTTTTGCTTCAGCCTTTATTTTGACACCTCACAACGTTAAGTGAAGTTCTTCTAAATTAATGGGGCTGGCAAAAATCGGCCATGTACTCAATTGGATAAATCAAAAACTATGTAGACATGTGGACCTAAAGTTTCCCCACTTATATGTCAAGTTCAAAACAAATTTGTCTAAGTGACAAAGTAATGTTTTTAAATTCTAGTCATAAAATAAAAGGTTTTTAAAGACGAACAACTGAAAATTTAAGAGAATATGCCAATAGATAAGATAATATAACATTAAATCTAATTATGAAATTTGACATGTGGCCAAGCTAGACCATTTTCTAAATATCTATATGATCAACATTGTCATATTTTTTTAATTTGACAAAAATATAACTTTACTAAAAAAACGCTACACTATTAAGAAAAATGATTTGTTGACTAGATAACTCTAGAACAAATTCAAAATAGCTTGGAAGGAGCAAGCATCATTTTCTAAAGCATGGCAGATATAAGGAGCTTCTCAACCAATTTTAATGCCTTTAAACATATTTAACTTCTCATGAGCTTAAAGAAATCTAGATAACACTTCCATAGCAAGAATGAACATGTAGAGAGTAAGGGGCATCCCTAAAAACCACAAAAAGGCTCAAAAAGACCAAAGCAACTACCATGTAATATAATAGAGTATGTACAAGTAGATTCCAAGTAACAAATTATGTCACATCATTGTTGATTCCTAAAAATCCAAGTACGGCCTTAAAGAAATTTTGTTCTTTCCTATCTTATGTTTTATACATATCTAAAACTTTTTCTATGGCTAAAAGAGTTCAGTTGGTTCGATTAGTGGTGTCGGGTATTTAGGTTCACAACTTTGTTTATTGATGGTCATCTTCTTGTAGACATCTAATTTTATCACCCTCCCCCAGCTATGATGACTTACGGATCTTAGACGCGACCTTTCGCCTCTGATTAGTAGAGATGATAACTGACTGAGGTAATTATTCCCAAGAGCATTCCATACCCGTCCAAAATTCCCAGAAAACCTACGTGAGAGAAAAGAAGGGTCCAATTATGACATTTCATATATGAAGGAATTCAGTCAAAGTGACAGCACAGATGCATAGTACTCAGAATTACGATTCCAACGATATATGGTATGTCAAAATCGTACCATCGGATTCCCTTGCAATCATTCCCAAAAATCGTACTTTGAGTGCCCAAATCCCACCCATCCAAGCCCTGCGTGCACATGGCCAAGCCCCTCGTGTACCCAACCAAGCCCTGGGTGCACATCGGCAAGGTCCCCATGCATTCGACCAAGACCACGTGCACTCTGTCGAGCCCTGTGCATACCCGACCAAGTTCCAGTACCCATGTCTGAGTTCCAGCACCCATGTTGGAGTCCCAGCACCCATATCAGAGCCCCGCACCCCTACCGAAGCCCCAACACCACTGCTGGAGCTCTAACGCCTCTGCCAAAGCTCCCGTACCCCTGTCAAAACCTCCGATACTCCCACCGACGATCGGAATCCCTCTTCTGGAGATCGGATCAGAGAAGGAATTTCCTCTTCGCCAGCCTGTGTACCCTACACTGCCCCGCTAACATACCCTACACAGCGGCCTCCCATTGGCCCAAAAATGAATCTTTTCCTTTGATTGGTCCAAAAAAATTACCTTTCACCCCATTTGCTATGGAAAATTACCCTCCACCCTATTGGTTAAGAAATTTTCTCCCTCTTCGCTATTGGTCCAAAATTTCTATAAATACTCCCCTCCCTTTGGTTTTTCACACAACAACACACCAAGATACCACACAACAACCCATAGTGTAAAAGCTCTGCCCTCTCTCCTCCCCTCCCCCTTTAAGGTTTTCCAAGTCTTCGGAGAGATTTTCATAAGATCCGAAGTGTTCTTTGGGCCTTCGGGACTCTTCAATCCTTTGCTTTCTTTGAGTGAGATTTTAGAAAAATTTTCCTCCTAGTCCTCCCATAGCCTATCCCCAGCGGAAGCTCTGTCCAAGTGGCACCTCAGCCAAAACTCGAAACTAGCCCATCCCTAGCGAAAGCTCTATTCGAATACCACCTCAGCCTAGCCCTCCCATAGCCAATCCCTAGCGGAAGCTCTATCCGAGTGCCACCTTAGCCAAAGCCCAGAAGTAGCCCATTCCTAGTGGAAGCTCTGTCCGAATACCACTTTAGCCTATGCCTAGAAATAGCCTTCCCTAGCCAAAGATCTGTCCGAATTCAAAACTGAAAGTAACTGTTCCTAGCCGGAACTCTGTCCGAATATTATCACAGTCAAAATCTCTCAAGAAAGGAAGTTGGAGGTCAAGACCATCTTCCCCTGAGCTGGGAGAATCCACAAGGAAGTTCATACCAACATCAACCAGGGGTTCCACTCCTCTTGACCCGAAACAGGGGTCAAGCTCAGGTATAATTTCTCAACAGAATTAGCACAATATAGACTTTATATAGGCCTTGTTTTAGTGTACATAGTTATTTAAATTCAGTCAATGTACATATGTGTGATAACTTAACCATGCATGCAGAATAGGAATAATCGTGAAAATGTTCGTTCTTAAGCATCTAGTAGGAAGATTGGTTGAACAAAGCAGATTGGGCCCACCTTTGGGTCCTAGGCCCATAATCCTAGGTGGTGACTCCAACCCTTTTGCATGATCCTGATCCCCATATTGGACCATCATCAAATCTTCGTCGTGAATGAAAAACTTCACACTCCTACAAAATAGGCCTCCACGTATCTCTGAGCAGCAATACGATGGTGCGGGGCCCACGGATAAGCACACATGACACACCCCTCCCTCATGAAATAGAAAGAGAGGAGAGAGGATGGAATAAATACAAGTCTCTTATTTTCTCCCCACAAGGGAAGAGAGACACATCAATCCGGTCACTACCCTCACAGTTCTCTTCTATCTCTGATTGAAAAATGGATGCGAAACTTCATCTGGATTGGAGATGTAAATGCTTTGAAAGCTATAACAATTAGATGGGATCATGTTTGTAAATCTAAAGAGGAAGGTGGTTTGGGTTTGCACCGTCATAAAGATAAAAAACTATGCTCTTTTATGTAAGCAAGCATGGAACACAAAGCATGGTAGCTCAGGTGTAAGCAAGTTCTTTAGAGCAAGATTCTTGGATAGAAGAGGAGACATAAAGAAAACCTATAAATTTTCCTCCATTTGGCCTGGCTTAAAGAAGGTCAGGAATTTTATGGCTTCTAAAGAAAGATGGATCATTGGCAATGGTAGGAAGATAAATTTCTGAAAAGACCGACGGATGGGCGAGACATCAATTATGGAGGCTTCTGACCTCCACATGGACATGTTTACACGTGCAGGTATGAAAGTCTCGGAGTTTATATTAAATCATAAATGGAGTTTCCCTATGGTCAAATCAGTTTTCTTGCAAATTGTTATTTCATCAGCAAAAGTAACAAATCTTCCTCAATATAATGTTGAGGTTAGATGCACCTAGAGTTGCACCTCAACTAGTGCTTTCTCTACCTTCTCTGCTTGGAACGAGATCAGAAAGTGTAATCCGAAGGTTCCATGGCATTCTATTATCTGGGGAAAGTAGTTGCATCCTCGGCATTCTACTTTCGTAGGAAGAATGATTCATGGTAAGTTGCCAACTGATGAGAATGCGGAAGGGGTGTGGTTAGCCTTCATGTGTAATTTATGTGGTAAGGCTGAAGAGACTCTTCATCATGTATTCCTTCAATGCTGTTTTTCGGTAAACATTTGGGGCAAATTTATGGAATGCTTTGGAATAAAATGGCCCAAAAAGGATTCTATTCTCGAGCTTGTGGACTGGTGGAAGAGAAAACAAAGAATCCTTTTAATAAAGGACCCTTAGTTAGTTGGCTTCGTAATTGTTGCAGACAATATTTGGAGGGAAAGGAATGGAATGCGATATGAAGGTCGATGTTACACTTCCCACCAGATTTTTGAGATGGTTCTCAAAGAGGTTGGAGAAAGTAAACTTGACATGCATGGTGTAATTAGGCTACCAAGTCATTTAGCATGCTGTCGAAGAAATGGGTTTGAAGGGTGTTCCAAGAACATATGCATCGATTCTGGAAGTTCACTGGTATGCTCCCATTATTGGTTGGATGAAGTTGAATGTCAATGGATGTTCCATTAGTAACCCAGCCACAGTAGGTGTAGGAGGGATTTTTCGGGACCATAATGGTAGGGTGCTTGATTCTTTCTATTCTTTTTTAGGAGTCCAATCAAACTATGCTATTGAATTTACCTTGTTGAAGGAATTTTGAGGGCCAAGGATAGAAATATTGAGGCTCCCTGGATCAAATCTGACTCTGAAGCAGTGGTGGTTGCGGTTCAGGAAAAAGTGATCCCATGGTTTGTGCTGCAAGATTGGATTGTTGCTTGTCATTATCTAAATTCTATAAAGTGGAAATTGACTCATTGCTATAGAGAAGCTAATGTGATAACTAATTTCCTAGCTAAAGCAGTTGTAAAAACATGTGCTTCGGAAACCTCCCCTTCCTTTCCATCTCATGTATGGGAGGATATTTCTAGAGATGCATTAGCTAGGCCAAGATATAGATTCATGTAGATTTTCATGAGCGCCCCTACTGATGGCCATGCCGAAGGCGGGGGTATTAGCTCCTCAAAATATCTTGATGTATTTTTCTATTTTTGCTTAATAGAATTCTTTGATCTTTAGCCAAATATATATATATATATATCTAATGTAAGAGTCATCAACCCCTTTCTTACCTTATAAGGCTTAAGAAAATTAAAAATTCTCAAGGGAGAATGATATGATATTATTAGATATTTGTCTTCCTGTAACAAAAGTTGTCTAGCAAGGTGAGATAATTCTATCTAAAGGCACCATAAATTGGCAAATAAATTAGTAATGCTCTTAGAGGTAACCGTGCAAAGACTAATGACCTAAATTTATAAACTCTATAACATTCTCCTTTTTTAGGTGTCCTAGGGAGCATGGTATAATTAGTGCCAAAAGGAAGATTAATGCATAGGAGAAAATTATGAACAAAACTAATAAGTGTCAAATAATGTGTAACCTATCACACCCCAATTTCAGTAGACCTAACTTACCATTAACAATACCGACGGTGTGAGTAAGATATGTACCTGTCTTACAAACCTACTAGGATCGCTGATAGTAGTACCTTAACATTTCACAATCTCACATCATAACCAACCAAAAGCACTAGAATCAGAGTATAATAGTGAAATCATCAGATATAAATGGGGAGATTATCTAATGATAAACATAATATTTTTAACCAAGTTATTCTATTTACAATCCTTCAAGACTTACATATATCAAGTTTAAAATATAACATTCACAGACCTGTATCAACATAATCAAAAATATGTCGAACACCTTATGGCACCGCGTATGCACAAAAGTCACAAGCATAGTCTTGGCCATGCTCCTCTGCTTCCGGCATCCACTAGTTGCTCACTCCGTACTCAAGTCTGAAGGAAAAAGAGTCACTAGCCACAGGCACGACTGTACCTGCATCATCATCTAAAAGGTGTGTATACGTGGGGTGAACTTTTCAACTCGCTCAGTGAGGGGTGGGGTCAAACACATCCAAGCAAGACAATAGCAGTAATAATTTATGATGCCTGATTATGAAAATTAAGCACATAGTCCATGATGCTCGTCATGCAGTTCATTTATTTATTATCCACCTAATAATACAAACTAAGTCTGGTAAATGCTACTACGGAGCATTAGGCTGTATCCTTCATCTCGGAACTGCCATTGACTACGCAAGGACACAAACCCTAGCCATGAATAGAAGCTTATCGGTCTCCGTATGCATCCATGGGTCACCCAGCAAACCCCTGATAACCCCCTCCTGGTAGTCACTGCACCGGTAACACATCAGCCACGTCGGATAGGTTTTCGCCTCTAGCTACAATCACATCATATCACGGGTGTGGCATTCCGAAAAGGCACATCGAACATACCATAATGGGTTATCCAACACCTCAACCCCTGTCGGTAAGGGTTCGTAGCATAGGGAGTGATACCTAACCACATATACGCAACATGCCTTCCTAATGATACAATTAGTATGAATTACACGATACCGACAAGACCTTGGCCACAAAGTGTAATCCATCTCTAAATACAGTCCCGGATACACAATACCAAAGAGACCTTGGCCACAAAGTGAAATCCGAGACCATTTACCTAATCTAGCATACATATCATAGTTGAGTATGGACTACGCGATACTGGTACCAATCATTGGCCATAAAGCGTATCCATTTCCAAATATAGTCCCTGGTTACACGATACTAGCCAGACCTTGGCCACAAGGTGTGACCCATGACTACAACTAACTCTAATGCACATAATCAACGCATGAATGCAACATACACATGGTAATCACCGCACCAGTACCACCTCGGCCAAGTCGGACTCCGTCTCACACACACAACCAAACACACGATGATCACGGTATCGGTACCACCTCGACCACAATGGATCCAATCATTCATATAAATGAACGATTCGTATAAAATCCATAAGGATGTAACATATGATAATCACCATCATCATATGAGAAATATAATTAAGCATATTAAATCTACGCATGTGAACAATTCTATGATAATTGAACAATCAAAAAATAAAACAACCATCCCTCACCTTGTTAATCTCTACTTATGTTAGGGTTTAGATAAGGCCACCAATCACTCCACTTAATTTCAATCTCGGGGCTCATGTGTGTCACTTTCCTAGACATAAGGACAATCGTACATCAGTATGTGTCAAAAATATCAGGAGGGACCCACATGGATCACCCCTAAAGGGTACAGACAAAATCTATCAGTGACAGTAATGTCACCGAAAACAAGAAATTTTCATCAGAAATATCAGTCCTATTTTCGGTGGAACTGACAGAGAGCTCCTAAGGCTCAGTGGTCCACCAAAAATATGCCACCGAAAGCAGACCTAGTGGATCCAGTGGGTTGTTTTCGGTGGTGGTTCAGGACAGTCCACCCATTTTATGGCTTTTCGGCTCTGGCCTGATCGTCGGGATTTGTTCCGTGCAGTTTATAGGGAAAGTTCCCAGCATCATTCTAAGCTAATAAAATCTTAATTCCAATAAGCCATTTGGGAGATACGTCAATCAAAAGATCGAAACCCTAGTTGTTCTTTTGGCCGTACATGTTGCTGGAGCTCACTGTGCTTGGTTCGAGCTTGGCAACAACACTGGAAGGGTAGAACACGCATTTTACGACCTTAACATGGTTTGTACACTAAGATTCCATCCATACCTAGCTTTGTCTATGTCAAAATGAAGAGTGAGAGTGGTGGAAGTGAGTGTACTTACCTCCGGTAGCAATTCTGGTAACTTGGCGGCAGTCAGCACCAAGGTAAGCCTTCTCCTTCTTCTTCCCGTTCTTCTTCTTCCTTCTTCTCCTTTTTTCTCTCCTTCCTTACGTTGGACACAATAGAAATAAGGAAAGGAATTACTAATTTCTAACTTATAAGTTAAAATGGACCTTAGGGTCTGTTTGGTTGGACCCTATTCGGACCAATCGGGTTATTATGACTTTCGGAGCCCGAGAACCTATCCACTTAGGTTCAAATGCGTTCACGTCATGAGTAAAGTGTGGGGAATGATTTGGAATCATCTGATACTATTTACGACATGAGTGGCGGGACCCACGGGCATCGACACCATGATAGCAGCCTGTTATGTTCATCAAAATAGCCCACCGGATTCAGGCTTAGTGGATCCTGTGGTATATTTTCGGTGGTCACTGTCTTGACTACATGCTATCCTATGGCTGGTCTTGTACGAGTGATTGCCCTCAGATATGCTCAAGGTCTTTCGACAATTTTGATACGTGCCTGAACTTATGTGTGAGGAGTTAGGTCACTTACCATCTAGGATCGAAAGGTACGAATCCCCTTCAATTAGACTGGAACGCGATGTACAAACACTTGGGGTCATCTCTCCCCCTTTGGCAATGGGCAGCCACAAGCCAAAACCTTACCGTGCTTTCGATCTTCTGTCCGAAACCTATCACGACAGTTCAAATTAGACAGAGTCAGGGTACGGGTATAACATTCCCCCCCACCTTACAAGAATTTCGTCCTTAAAATTGAACATACCTGGTAAATCAAACAATCCAGGATACTACTTCAATATCTCATCTTTTCACTACCAGGATGCTTCCTGTTTGGGGTGGTTCATCCATTTCACCTTAATAAAGGAAACAGTGCGATTGCGGAGAACATGCTCTTTTCGATCAACAATCTTCTTCAAAAACTCCATGTAGGAAAAATCCTCTTCCAACTCACGGGGTAGGTAAGTCAAGACGTGAGTGGGGTCGGGAATGTACTTCCTCAACATAGAAATATGGAAGACATCATGTGTACCTTCCAACTTTGAAGGTAAAGCTATCAGGTAAGCTGTCAGTCTGATCCTCTCCAGTACATCATACGGTCCCATAAACCTTGGACTAAGTTTTCCCTTCTTGCTGAACCGCATCACCCCTTTAACTGGGGAGATCCACAAGAACACCTTGTCTCCAACATCAAACTCCAGATGCTTCCTCCCAACATCCACGTAGCTTTTCTACCTGGACTGAGCTACCTTGATCCTTTCTTTGATGAAATTCACCTTCTCACTAGTAGCATGTATCAAGTCTGGACCGAAAATATGCCACTCATCAACCTCATCCCAATAGAGTGGAGTTCAGCACTTCCTACCATACTATCCCTCAAATGGGCACATTCCGATGAAGGCCTGATAACTGTTGTTGTAGGAGAACTCGATAAGGGAAATGTGCTTATCCCAACTATAACTTATATCCAAGGCACATGCTCAGAGTAGTTCCTTTAATGTCTAAATAGTCCTTTCTGACTGACCATCGGTCTAAGGGTCAAGGGCAGTGCTGAAATCCAACTATGTGCCCATAGCCTTCTACACACATGTCCAGAACTTGAAAGTAAACCTGGGATCTCGATCAGAGATGATACTAACTGGCATACCATGTAATCTGATGATGTTATCAACATACAACTTGGTCAACTTATCCATAGAAAATGTGATCTTGATTGGGATAAAGTGAGATACCTTGGTCATGTGGTCCACAACTACCCAAATGGCATCCATACCCTTCTATGTACGAGGTAGGCCTGGGACGAAGTGTATGGTAATATTCTCCCATTTCCACTCTAGAATTAGTAGGGACTATAATAATCCATGGGGCCTCTGTCTCTCAGCCTTGACTTGTTGTCATGTGAGGCATCGAGACACATACATGGCCACATCATTCTTCATTCCTTTTCACCAATAGGAGCCTTTGAGGTCCTTATACATTTTAGTGCTGTCGGGGTGAATGGAGTATGGAGAGCTATGTGCCTCTTTCAAAACTGTCTCTCAAATCACCATCACTGGGTATACACAACCTCCCTTTGAATATGAGAATTTTGCTTTCAGTTACAAAGAAATTTGGGTCCTTTTGGGTTTCTTATTGACATTCTGCTATCAACTTTTACAACTCTGTATCAGTAACCTGAGCTGCAGTGATCCTATCCACCAAACTAGGTTATACCACCAATGTCGAAGTGACAAGGTGACACCATTTGCTAATAGTTCCAAGTCTAGTTTCCTGGCCTCCTCTAGGAGATACTCATTGGTGGTTAGTGATGCAAGAGTCAATGACAAGGATTTTTGACTAAGTGCATTAGCTACCACATTGGCCTTTCCTGGGTGATAGTGGATAGTACAATCATAATCCTTCATTAACACTAACCAATGCCTCTATCTCATGTTGAGCTCTTTTTGGGTGAAGAAGTACTTGAGGCTCTTATTGTGATACCCTACTTTTTAAACCCGGTCTAATTACACGGTTGACCCGGTTTAACCATGCAGGACCCGAACCAGAGAGGGTTAAGGTGGGTTCCTTATGGACCATGATGGCAAGGGTGACTTTGAACACCGGTTGGCCAGACAAGTCCAAGTCAGTGCCAGAGGAGACGGGTGTACCCAAGCCGTGTACATACACATATCATAAGGCCATGTATGGATAAAGCTGGTATGTAGTCGTATCCTAAAGTGCATACGTATAATATACCTTGTGCCGAGAGTGAGACTCATGCCGAGAGTCGAATTCCACCAAAATCCCACTTGTTGGCCAATTTTCGGCCCTCAGGTGGGCGGTCATAGGTGGGCACATCTGCCCACCTGAGTGACCCACCCATGTGCTACTAATGATTTTAAGAAAGTATAAATAGCATTATTTGTGTTTTTCAATATCTCATTTATTACACGGAAAGTTGGTGAGAAGATTTAAGAGGAGAGAGAAGAGAAGAGAGAAAAGAGAACAAAGAAGAAGAAAGGGGAAGGAAGAGGAAGAAGAAATGGATTTAAGTGGTGCCAAGGTTTGATCTTCCCATTCCGACGCCGAAAGAGTGATCTCCAACACGAGATCTACATTTCGAGGTGAGCGAAGGCTATATTCCTTAAACTTTCACCATACCCAAGTAAAACCCTTGATTTGGGTAGAGTTTCTTGAGGTCTTGTAAATCCCCCTTGAGATGATGAATCTAAGGTTTAATAGATGGTCTATGTGTTGATTTTGAAGGATTTGAAGAAGTGTTTACAAGGTTGGAGAAGCATTGGTGATTTAAAGTGATTTTGGGGTTTTTGAAAGAGTTCTTGAGCAAAGAAGGTAAGATGGCTTCCATTCCTTAAATCTAACCTAGATCTAGGTTAGAATCATCTTATGAGACCTTGAATGTGTGTAAAATTGAATTAGAAAAGCCACATTTGATTCCCCAAAGGTTGGGGAAAATTTCAGAGAAAATGGTAATTTTTCGCCCGCTCAGGTGGGCTGAGACCGATGGGCTAAATGGCCCGCCTGAGGGCACCCGCCTGAGAGGGTAGGCCCTTAGGGCCAATTGGTGGGCCCCTACCGGTGGGCCAACCTGCCCGCCGGTCAAGACCGGTGGGCCAACCTACCCGTTGGTCCTAGCCGACCCTCAGCCTCCACCGGTGGGCCCCTACCGAAGGCCGACCGATGGGCCAACCTACCCACCGGTCATGACCGATGGGTCAAGACCAATGGGTCAAGACCGGTGGGCTGTCCCGCCCACCCGAGAGGCTCCCAACGTGATTTTTACGTCCGAATGGACCCAAAACGGACGTGCGACCTTTTTTTATGATTCTAAACATGATTTTGTCATCAAATCTTGTTAGCTTTGACCCCAAAGTGGTGAAATGCTAACCCCATTCACTTATGATAGGTTCACCAAAATTTACGTTTCTCGCACCGGATCTCACCTATACCGGACGTGAGTCTTTGTACACAAAAGGTAAGTGGGGAGAGGACGTTTGGCCTTATTTTAAGGCTTGTTTGGCATTCATTCAAATGTATCTAGACTAGCCATGTCATCATGCAAATTATATGTAGTTTTGCCATCCTCATAGTATTATGACATGTGTGTTGTGTTTACTTTTTCAATGTCAAATGATGATGTGCTTATGTGATGAATGATGGACTCATTGTGTATGATGCATTAATAGACTAGATGTCGTAGTCAGCTTGGAAACGAGTGCATTGGTGGCCCATGGAATGGGACGTGGTGGTACTATGCAATCGTACTATGTCATATAGGAGCATGTGATTTAGGATTATCATCTTTCCGTGCTACGACCCTTCCCAACAGGGTGTTGGGTTACCATTTAGGGGGAAGCAGTGGTCGTGGTTGTCGGGTCACTGTGGCGGTTAGACATATGCCCGGCTGGTCATTAGGACAGTCGGTAACCTCGGTGGTATATTCAAGAGGGCCAATCGTACTGCTTTTAAATTGCTGGAGTCAGCACCTTTACTTTTTGTCATTTACTTTTATGTTGAAAGCTGGTGGTCGGCATGCTTTACTTTTCTGAGTACTCACAGTGGGCCTTCTCTGACAGCCCTATGAGCGTATCGCAGGATGGAGTTAGCGGCTCGTACCCAGAGCATACGCGCACTGTGGTTGCAGTAGCACTAAACCGAAGACTTAGTAATGTTTAGGTGGATGAGGTTTAAAATGAATTGCATAGCATGTAGTGCATATGGATGTGATTGCTGTGTGGATTGTTGTGTGGTCCCTTCTTTCCACTTACTGAGCTAGTGAGCTCATCCCACGTGTACGCCTCTTTTAGATGATTCTACAGGTTACCCGCCTAAAGATCAAGGGTCGGGCCCCACAGTTGAGTTCCCCGATGAGGATTGGCGGGTCCCCGATGATTGTGTGCACAACACGGATTGCTTGTGCGAGGGCTATGCTGCTGGATCGTAGTATTGATGTCGTGCAGGGTTATATTTTTTTATTCTTTTGATGATCCCTTTTGTGTACTTGATACGTGAATTGTTATTCTTTTTGTGTAAATATCATACATGTGGGCCCACATGTATTTATCTATATACTACAATTTGGGTATCAAGTATATTGGGGATATTTATAGGTAAATTAAGTCTTCCGCTGAACTGTTGAACATTATCTTAGTTGTGTGTATACTGTGGTTGGATACTGTATCAGATGATCCTGGCAGGTTTGGGTTAACCGGAGTTAACCCTATCACCGGTCCGATTCTGTGTGAACGGGGTGTGACAATGGTGGTATCAGAGCGTGATGCTCTATTCACTCACAGCATACCATATAGACCCCACAGAATTTATAATAGGAAATGGGATTGGGTAAATGAAAAATCTTTAAAGAGTTAAAAAAAAATGGTTGTAGTTAGTTATTGCATTCATGGCATGCATGAGTGAAAATTACTTGGAATCAATAAAAGATTATTTAATTGATGTCATAACCCATCGAGTACGAATTTAATGAAATTTTGGCAACATAACGGTGCAAAACAAGATTTCTAAAAATTTTTCACACACAAATACCTGATAGACAACATATATATATCAATGAGCATAATTAACAAATGACGCCACAACTACACTACGATAAGTTATCAAACATACAAAACTCACCACAAACCACCAACAAAACATAACACCTGACTAGTAAGTCCAATGACAGAGAAAGTACAAAGAAAGAAAAAAAATTTATGTATAATAAGATCAATAACATGGAAACAAGTGAAAACCTGATGTAGACGGGCGAGCTAAGTCCTCAGAGATCCTCATCATTGTCCAATACTATTACTCCGTCCCTCCGAGGTCTCGAGCTAACGTTGAGTCGATGGTCGTAGTAGTCAAACCTCGAGTTCACCAGCTGTACATCCCTCCAGAGTTAGGAAAAATCTGTTGAAATGGCATTGGCCGTTGTATCTAAGTCCTCGCCCAATCTGAGGAAGGAACTCTCTAAGGTAGCCTGCCTCTCTAAGATGTTTCCCTCTCTAGAAGCACTCTCATCTAGTCTTCTTAGCAGCTAATCTTGCCCTTCTTTCAAGGCCCTTATAGCAGTCATCGTGAAGCCAGGATCAGCACCTCTCGAGTCAAGAGGCTCCTCCTCGAGGATATCCTCGTCCATAAAATCCTCCTCCTTGCACTGAGGAACATATTCCTCATCCTCCTCATTGGTCTCCTGCTCCATGGGAACATCCTCCCTATGGGCATTCCTCCTATCCCTGCCTCTTTGAGCTCCTGCTCTCTGAGGTACATCCATGAGAGTGTGGAGACCCATCCTCAATAGATTTCCCCCATCAAACTTATCTGCTGGAGTCTTCCCCTCCTCACTACTCAGGTCCACCCCAAAGAACTCAAAGATCCTGGTGAGGATCTTACCATATGAAAACCCTCCGTCCTCAGGGTGTGAGGTATGGTGCTCCATAGTCTTGAGGATGACATAAGGCAAGCATAAGTGCTTAGCACCTCCCTCTAAGGCCTTATAAATGCAGAAGGCTAAGTAGGCTACCATGAAGCCTACCTGGTTCCGATGACCTCCTCTGGGGAGCAAATTGAACTGGACCAAACGGGAAAACACATGAACCTCTGGGTAAAATGACGTCTTAGAATTTGGATGCTCCCTGCTGCCACAGATGGTCTCATAGATATGGTCCTGCGTCTCCAAACTCAAGGATGGGCCCACGAGCTTACTCCTTGGAGGACTGTAGAAATGCTGCCCAACTGAAGAGATGTCCAAAATGCTAGCCAGGGTGTCCACAGTCAGGTGAATGTTCACCCCCTTCACCATGCTAGTTATCGCATACTCTCCATACTGGTAAGAGACCTCCAAGTTGCAGTAGAATCTACGAACCAGTTGCTCATAGCACGGACGATCTATGTTGAGGATAGACTGCCAACCCAGTGCGGTGAACCTCTCATGAAGCTGAACCTTGTGGAAGTCGCTGACTACCACGGTCTTCTCCATCATCACAAACCTCTTTAGGAAGGCCTGCCAGTTGGTTGCTGCCTCTGAACTTCGGAAGAGTCCCTCATCGTAATCTGAAGGATCGATAGGGGCTTGTCCTGGTCTCCTTGGGCGAGGGGTTGGGGAACTAGTCCCTGCACTCTTCCATTTGAAAGTGGTGGTCTTACGCCGAGTGGAAGAGGATGCGGGTTCTTTGCCCTTGCGAGAAGACATCCTGGCAAGAAAAGAGGAGAAAGAATGATAAGTAAGGATGAGGAATAACAAAGGAAACAAATAGATGGGTGAGCAAGTACAATACATAATGTGGATTATGATAAAAAGAAAAGCGGATAAATCATGGAGAAATGAATAGGAGGAAGCCCCAAAACATGATATCCACTAGCACATTGCAAAACAGAAATGTAACAAAAGGCATATAAAGCATGGCAAGTGAGGAATCACAGAAAAAAAACCCCAATTCTCAATGTGCAAGTTTAATCTAAGAAACATAAAAAGTCTCACAATAGAGTAAAGCTTGAAACTTACATGTCTATGAATGAAATGCCATCGTTATACAATCTAGAATATGCAAGGACATCTTCTATTATGACATTGAGGTGCAAGGAATCCACAAGTATGAAGTGGTGGAAAGAGAATCAAAGAAACCCAACACAAAAGAGATGGATTTTCATGGAGAGAGATGGGATTTCAAGCATACACGACTTTCCATGATCTCTCCAACATTTTAAGTGCAAACCAAGCATAAGGAAACTCATTTGAGTCGTTAGTTGGGGAGAAAATGGTAGAGATAGAAGAAAGCCCCAAATTAGAGAAAATTAGGGCACGATTGGTTTTCTCTCATAAATTGAGAAGTACAGCCTAAAACTAGAAATAAATCACAAAGAAAACATCACATTCTCATGGAATCATTGTTCTATGGAAAGAAACACGAAAAAAAATCAAGATTGAGGACTACACATGGTTTCAACCCCCAAAGTACACATTCCAAGAAGAAAAAGGGGGAAGAGACTTACTTGAGAGTAGGGGAGTTGAATCTTCCCAAAATCCATAGGATCGTTGAGTGAGACCGTGAGTGGAAGCGTCAAGGAAGTCTCAAAATTCACCTGAGAGAGAGAGGGGGGAAGAAATGGGAGAAAAACATATAAAACCGGGCTTAAAAGCCCTGTTCATGTTCCGCCTCGGGTCAGACCGACGGGCCGACCCGAGCTGCCCGCCGGTTGGGAGAAAACTTAAAAAAAAAATAAAGGTGGGGGTACTATTATTATTATTATTATAATAATATACCTATGAAAAAAAAGGGAGGGTGTGTGGCTAGCACCATATTGTCGAGTGGGACCATCGTACTACTTGTTGAAGCACTAGCACTATATTTTCGGGATTAAGCTATGGCTAGTTGCAAAACATCATACACTATAATACCCTGTGTGTTGGTATATGATTATGTGCCGATATATATTCTAGGGTGCTTAACTAATGTTGTGTATGGTATGTTCCAGGTGCAAGGATACGATGGTACGTACTAGATTCGGTAGTAATGCACGAGGTACCTCGCATGGTCCTTGTCCGGTCAGTCGACCACCGAATCCTAGAAGGTCCCGCTCTGTGGGGCAAATCCCACTCCCACAACCTCCAGAAACCTTTTGTCAGGGTGTGGCACAAGGGGACCCACTTGTGACTACACTTCCGGACCCTCCACCGGTTATCACTCTGGGTGATGTTGGTACCATAATTCAGCAGTCACAACAGGCGTTCTAGCAATAAATGCTTCAGCAACAACAAGCATTTATGGCTGTTATACAGCAACAGTTAGACCTTTCTCAAACAGGTCAATCTCCCCAGGTACTTATTTCACAGGACCCACTTGTAGGGTCTGATACGGGGCCACAAGTGAGAGGTACACCTCCAATTCCGCCCTTTAGCGTTCCTCCGTATGTGGTGCCCCCTCCATACCCTTACTATCCGGCGTATGGACCTAATTACCCACCGACGAATAATACGTTAAGGGTAGTGGAGTCATTCAAGAGGAACTTGCCACCTGTATTCTCTAAGGTGGGGAGTGATCCTCTAGAGCTGGATCAGTGGATCCAAGAGCTGGAGAAGATATTTGAGGTGATTGAGTGCACTGAGGCACAAAAATTTATATGTGCAGGGCTGCAACTCAAGAAGGAGGCCAACTCTTGGTGGCAAGCCTCTAAGCCCATATTGTTGGCCGCACATCCGGAACCCACCTGGGAATAGTTCAAGGAGTTATTCTTGGCCAATCATTACCCACGTAGCTTCAGAGACTGTAAAGAGATGAAATTTATGGCTTTAACTCAAGGGAGTAAGACTATCCTTGAGTATCAGCAGCAGTTTGAAAGCTTGTTCCATTTTGCCCCTAGG
>NC_056560.1:29292468-29299493 GCF_013358625.1 Macadamia integrifolia | reverse complement strand
AAGTAAAATCTGGGTCGTTCATTGTTTGATCTTGAACCTTAACTCTGATCCGCTGCAATTCAGGATCTAAAGGTTGCTTCATTATCACCTCTTGCCTAATTGCCGGATGCACCTGTAGAGCCGACAAGGATACCGTCAACCATTTAAGGTTTTCTGGTTGAGGTTCAAGCTCTAAGGTTGCCCCTTCATACAAGAGGGTTTCATCCATTAGCATCGCCTCTTGCACGAGTGGTGAGCTGACTGCTAAGTATGAGAGCGACACGGTCTGTGTCTTCCGACTCAATACATCTGCCACTACATTAGCCTTGCCGGGATGATACTGAATATCGCAGTCATAATCCTTCATGAGTTTAAGCCATCTTCTCTGTCTCATGTTCAGATCCTTCTGGGTGAAGAAGTATTTCAGGCTTTTGTGATCACTGTATATCTCACACTTCTCCCCATACAAATAATGTTGCCAGATCTTAAGGGCAAAAATGACTGCAGCTAGTTCCAAGTCATGAGTGGGGTAGTTCTTCTCATATTCCTTTAGTTGTCGGGATGCATACGCTATTACCTTCCCACGTTGCATGAGAACACAACCCAAACCAACTTTGGAAGCATCGGTATAGACTGTCATTCCACCTGTGCCCTCAGGAATAGTCAGCACAGGGGCAGTCACCAACCTTTCTTTCAATTCCTGTAAGCTCTTCTCACATTCCTCTGCCCAGTCGAATTTCACACCCTTTTTAGTCAACTTGGTCATTGGTGCTGAGATCCGAGCAAAATTCTCGATGAAATGCCGGTAATATCCAGCCAAACCCAAGAAGCTTCTAATTTCAGTAACGTTCTTGGGGCTTTCCCATTCCACTACTGCTTTTACCTTTGCGGGATCTACTTCGATTTCAGCTTTAGACACTACGTGCCCCAGGAATCCAACTTGTTCAAGCCAGAATTCACATTTACTGTACTTGGCAAACAACTGTTGATCCCTCAATCTCTGTAACACCATTCTCAAGTGTTGAGTGTGCTCCTCTTCGGTCTTGGAGTAGATCAAGATATCGTCAATAAAAACAACTACCCATTTGTCGAGCACATCCTGAAATACTCGATTCATTAGATCCATAAATGCTTCCGGTACATTTGTTAACACGAAGGACAACACTAGGAACTCATAATGGCCGTATTGAGTCCTAAATGCTGTTTTGGGTATATCACTACTCTTTATCTTGAGCTGATAATAGCCAGACCGAAGGTCTATCTTCGAAAATACCCTGGCTCCTTGCAACTGATCAAATAAATCGTCAATGCGTGGCAATGGATACCGGTTCTTAATGGTTAGCTTATTCAACTCCCGGTAATCTATGCACATACGCAAACTACCATCCTTTTTCTTGACAAACAACACCGGGGCACCCCAAGGTGAAACACTTGGGCGCCCCAAGGTGAAACACTTGGGCGAATAAACCCCTTTTCTAATAATTCCTGCAACTGCATCTGCAACTCCTTCAATTCAGCTGGTGCCGTCCTATATGGAGCCTTAGATACTAGAGCTGCTCCAGGAGTCAAGTCTATGGCAAACTCCAACTCCCTATCAGGTGGTAAATGCATCAGATCATCTGGGAAAACATCAGGAAACTCTTTAACCACCTTTACTTCTTCTAGAGGTGTAACTCTTGCATCAACATCGAGTACCGAGGCTAAGAAACCCTGACATCCACTTTCTAGCAATTTTACTGCTTGGAGGGCGGAAACAAGGACCTTCCTCACTCTTTTCATTGTATCTGCTCGGTATGCCCACTCTTTCCCTTCGTCATCTGTTACCTTAATCAGCCTTTCCGCACAGATCACATTAGCTCGATGAGCCGACAACCAATCCATACCCAATATAACATCAAAATTCTGCATATTGAATTTAATGAGTTGTGCATCAAAGTTCTTCCCACTAATCTCCACTGGGCACGGCCCATACACTTCCTTCAACTGTGCAATTTTACCAGTAGGCATACTAACAATCATTCCATGGTCTAAAATCCTGGGTGACATCCCAAGTTTCCCTACAAATCTCTTAGATGCGAATGAATGAGTAGCTCCCGAATCAAATAAAACATATGCTGGTATGCCTGATATGGGTAGGATACCTAGTATAACAATGTATATAATTTCAGCAGGTCATCAATATGAATCATAATAAACTTCTTAATTTAAAATGTACCTGCTACAACTTCTGTACTAGCCTCAGCTTCCTCGGCTGATAGGGCATACATCCTTCCCTGCGGTTGATTCCCTCGAGGTAAGGGAGGTCGGTACGCAGAGGGCTGACTGGAGGGCAAGGCTGGTCGGGCCTGACAGTCTTTCGCATAATGCCCATATGAATGGTAATTGAAGCAACGAATCTGAGATGTCGGAACCAGAGCGGGGCCCCTCTGCACTTGACCCGCTGCAGATGGAGGTCGAGGTGGCCTTGGAGCTGTAGGTGCCACACTAGTGTTCGGGCAAAAAGAGGTAGAACCCGAACCCCCAACTGGCCTAGGAGGGTAGCCAGATGGCCTATAGGGCTGCCTATACATAGGCCCAGAACTGTATGATCCGCGGTATGCTTTGGAGGAATTTCCCACATCTGGGAATGGATTTGTTCTCTTCCACAGTCCAGGAGTGAGGGACTGTTCACCCTTTTGCTTATCTTCCATTGTTTTGGCCTTCTGTACAATCTGGCCATATTCGGTCAAATCCAAGACTTCAAGCACAGACCCAATATATTCTTTTAGGCCTTTTAGGAACCTTGCTGCCTTCTCTTCAGCTGTTCGCATATGCCTTGGGGCAAAATGGAACAAACTCTCGAACTGTTGTTGGTACTCAAGGACAGTCTTACCTCCTTGAGTTAAGGCCATGAACTCAGTCTCCTTTCGGTCTCTGAAACTGCGCGGATAATGGTTATCCAAGAACAACTCCTTGAACTGCTCCCAAGTAGGTTCTGGATGAGTAGCCATCAATATAGGCTTGGAGGCTTGCCACCAAGAATTTACCTCTTTCTTGAGTTGCAACCCAGCACAAATGAGTTTCTGGGCATCCGTGCACTCAAGCACCTCAAATGTCTTCTCTAATTCTTGGATCCATTGATCCGGTTCCAGAGGATCACTCCCCACCTTAGAGAATACCGGTGGTAAGTTCCTCTTGAATGACTCCACTACCCTTGACGTATTACTCGTCGCCGGGAAGTTAGGAGCATAGGCAGGATAGTAGGAGTATGGAGGAGGCATCCCATACTGAGGAACACCGAATGGTGGGATTGGAGGTGTACCCCCCACTTGTGGTCCCGTTCCCGACCCTACAGGTGGGTCCTGCGGAGTGAGTACCCGGGGAGGTTGACCCGGTTGAGAAAAATCCAACTGTTGCTGGATAGCAGTCATAAATGCTTGCTGTTGCTGAAGCATTTGCTGCTGGAAAGCTTGTTGGGACTGCTGAATTATTGTAGCAACATCTCCCGGTGTAATGACCGGTGGAGGGTCCGGAAGTGTAGTCATAGGTGGGTCCCCATGTGCCCCACCCTGACCAAGGGTCTCTGGAGGTAGTGGAGGTGAGGTATGCCCCACAGAACGGGACCCCCTGGGATTTTGTGGTCGACCGACCCGACGAGGACCCCGCGAGGTACCTCGGGCATTACTACCGGATCTAGTACGTACCATCGTATCCCTGTACCTGGAACACATCACACACCATATTGGTTAAACACCATAGAATTGATTTAGGCACACAATCATATGCCATTACATGAGGTGTTGTAGTGTATGATAGCCTGTAAATAATCGTAGCTCAATTCCAAGATACAGGCAAAGTCCACAACAGACATGCTAATGGTCCCACTTGACCATAGCATACCAATCATAGGAATACATCCATAGTGACAATCAATGAAATCATTGCTAGAAGGAGAGAAGGAAACAAGAAAAGAAGAAAAATCTACAAAATTTCCCAACTACCATAACCGGTGGGCTGCACCGGCGGGTAGGGGCCTGCCGGTTATACCCGCCGGTCTTACTGCCTCACACCGGTGGGTGGCACCGGCGGGTAGGAGCCCGCCGGTTATACCCGTGTTAAAACACGAACAGGGCCTGTAGGGCCCTGTTCTGTCTTGTCTCTTTCCCCATCTCCTTTCTCTTTCTTCCTTTCTTCCTTGGGCGATCTTGGAGGTCTCCTCGGTGCTTCTACTCGCGAGTCCACTCACCCACTCGGCGCTTTAGAGAAGAGTCAACTCACCCTCATTCAAGTAAGTTCCTCCTTCTTCCTTTTTCAGAATTTCCATTTGGGTAAATGCATGAATAGACTTTACCTTAGGTTGTCTTTCCATATTTTGCACCATAGAACAGTCTTTCCATGTGTTTGTGATGATTCTACTGTGGTCATTTGTAGTTTATAGGAATTTTATCCCTTCATTTGGAGAAAACCCCAATTTGTGCCCTAGGTTTCCAAATTTGGGGGTTTCTTCAATCCTTACCCTTTTTCTCCAATTGATGACTTCTTTGTGATGCATTCCACTTGCTTTGTGCTTAATATGCTTTAATTTGCATAGATTATCCATTGTGCTTGGAATCCCCATGTATTTCCATGAAAATCCCTATTTTTGGCATTGGTTTCCTTGATTTTCATCCCATACATGTACTCATGGAACTCCATAGTCTATTTGGGGTATGTTTTTGCATTTCCATCATCCCACTACTATGGCATTTCGTTCTAGACCTGGGGTTTCAAGCTTTTACTTCATTGTGAATGAGTTGGTGCATTGAAATCGAATCCTCCCGTGTTATTTATGCTCTTTCCTTTTTGCTGTCATTTTATTGTCTTGGCATGTTTCTATGCGTTGTCAACTATCGTTCATCATGTCATAGGTTTCCTATCGCTCTTAGATTGTTTCCGTTCCCGTTTTGCATGAATTGGGTTTTGGATTTCCCCTTTTTAAGGCTGTTGTCTTTTCCTTTCTGTACTAATCCTTACTTCCTTTTCTTATTGCCAGGATGTTGTCCCGCACCAGCAAGGGACTATCTTCCTCTGGCGTTAGACGCAAGACCACCGCTTCTAAGCGGAAAAGTGCGGAGACCAGCTCTTCAGCTCCTCGCACAGGGAGACCTGCACCTGCCCAGTCTGACCCTTCAGACTATGATGAGGAGCACTTCCTCAGTGCAGAGGCTGCAACCAACTGGCCCAACTTCCTGAAGGGGTCAGTGTTGATGGAGAAGACCGTGGTAGTCGAGGACTTCCACAAGGCTAGGCTTCAGGAGAGGTTCTCAGCATTGGGCTGGGACTCTATTCTTCATGTGGACCCGACCATGCTACGAGCAGCTCGTCCGTCGGTTCTATTGTAACCTAGAGGTGTCGTATCCGTACGGGGAGTTCACCATCAGCAGCTTGGTGAAGGGAGTGGATATCCAGCTGACAGTAGGCACCTTGGCCAGTATCTTGGGTATATCGGCGGCGGGACACCGATACTACAGTCCCCCCAGGGGTAGGCCTCAGGGTGAGCTTGGAGACACCAGACTTCATCTACGAGACCATCTGCGGCAGCAGCAGTCGCCCAGAGTCCGAGACATCCTTCTACCCTGAGGTTCGTCTATTCGCCCGGTTGATCCAGTTCAACCTGCTTCCCAGAGGAGGTCATCGGAACCAGGTGGGTTTCATGGCGGCTTTCATCGCATTCTGCATTTTCACCGCCGCAGAGGGAGGCGGCGAGCACTTGTGCCTTCCCTATATTATTCTCAGAACGATGGAGCACCATACTTCCCACCCAGAGGATGGAGGATTCCCATACGGCAGGATCCTCACTAGGATTTTCGAGTTCTTCGGGGTGGATCTGAGCGGTGAGGAGGGGAAGACTCCGGCTGATAGGTTCGACCGGAGAAACCTCCTGAAGATGGGTCTTCAGACCCTCATGGATTCACCTCCGAGATCAGGAGTTCAGAGAGGTAGGGGTAGGAGGGCTGCCCCTATGGAGGATGTCCCCATGGAGGAGGAGTCTAGTGAGGAGGATGAGGACTACGTTCATCAGGACGAGGAGGAGGATCTGATGGGTGGCAGCATCCCTGAGGAGGCGCCTCAGGAGTCGAGAGGTCCTGGTCCTAGTTCTTCAAGAGCTACAGCCCCACCACCTGGGAGTTGTGCCTACGACTTTGAGGGCATGATGTCCTCCATGCGGGCCTTGCAGGATGGCCAGGTTCAGATACTGAGGCGGCTGGACGAGATTGTCTCCAGGGAGGAACGCCTTATGGAGAGGCAGACCACCTTGGAGGATTCCTTCCTTAGGCTGGGTCAGGACTTGGACACCAGGACCAACGCTATCTCAGCAGACTATGACCGGCTTCGGAGGGAGGTACGGCTGGTGAACGCGAGGTTCGATTATTACGATCACCGCTTCGACGTCAACTCCAGGCCTCCGGCGAACGTGGTGATCATCGACGACGATGACGACGACCAGTGAGGGCTCGGCTTGCCCACACTAGCTGTTTACCCGTTTTCTCCTTTTTTGTAGACATTGTATATTTATTTATTCTCATTCCTTGTATATGTATTGTAACTGGTTTCATTTATGGAATAAAATATCTTTGGATAGTGGATTTTTGTGGTGATTTCATATGTGGAGTGCTTGTGTGATTTTGTTGTGATGTATTGTGCCATCTGTGATCTTTGTTATATTTATTATCTGTTGTTTATCAGGTATTTGTGTAAAATTTTTGGAAATCCCATTTTACGCCGTTATGCTGCCGAAATTTCGTCGAAATAGTACTCTATAGGTTACATCACCAAGCTAATCCCCTTTTTATCTACACTCACGCATGCCATGAATGCAATATATAATGCAATCCCTTTTTTTTATATACTTTCTTTCTTTAGCTTTTAATCTTTAAAGCTTTTATATTAGCCCAACCCCATTTTCCTATTATAGAGTCTACGGGATTCTAATGGTATGCTGTGAGTGGAGCAGAGCATCACGCTCTGATACCACCGTTTGTCACACCCCGTTCACACTGAACCGGAGCGGTGACCGAGTTAACACC
>NC_056560.1:29254765-29292448 GCF_013358625.1 Macadamia integrifolia | reverse complement strand
TGGAAGCAGTGGTCTTACGCCGAGTGGAAGAGGATGCGGGTTCTTTGCCCTTGCGAGAAGACATCCTGGCAAGAAAAGAGGAGAAAGAATGATGAGTAAGGAAGAGGAATAACAAAGGAAATAAGTAGATGGGTGAGCAATAAGAGGAAGCCCCAAAACCCAATTCTCGCAAATCAGAAATGTGACAAAATGTGACAAGCGAGGAATGATAGAAATTCTATGGATGAAGTGCATGGTAAGTGACAAAACAGAAATCATGGCAAAATAGAAATGTGACAAAAGGCATATAAAGCATGGCAAGTAAGGAATGGTGAAACCCCAATTCTCAATGTGCAAGTTCAATCTAAGAAAAAAAAAATGAAAAGTCTCACAATAGAGTAAAGCTTGAAGCTTACATGTTCATGGATGAAATGCCACCATTCTACAATCTAGAATATGCAAAAACATCTGCTATTATGATATTGAGGTGAAAGGAATCCACAAGTATGAAAGGATGGAAAGAGAATCAAAGAAACCCAACACAAAGAGATGGATTTTCATGGGAAGAGATGGGATTTCAAGCATACATGACTTTCCATGATCTCTACAGCATTTCAAGTACAAATCAAACATAAGGAATTGCATTTGAGTTGTTAGTTGGGGAGAAAAGGGTGGAGATGGAAGAAAGCCCCAAATGAGAGAAAATTTAGGGCACGGTTGGGTTTTCTCTGATAAATTGAGAAGTAAAGCCTAAAACTAGAAATAAATCACAAAGAAAACATCACATTCTCATGAAATCATGGTTCTATGAAAAGAAACGCGGAAAAGAATCGAGATTGAGGACTACACATGGATTCTACCTCCAAAGTACACGTTCTAAGGAGAAAATGGGGAAGAAGCTTACTTGAGAATAGAGGAGTTGCATCTTCCCAAAAATCCATAAGATCGGTGAGTGAGATCGCGAGTGGAAGCATGAAGGAGCTCTCAAAAATCACCTGAGAGAGAGAGGGAGAAAGAAATAGGGGCAAACATATGAAACAGGGCTTAAAAGCCCTATTCATGTTTCGCCTCAGGTTGGACCGGCGGGCCGACCCGAGCTACCCGCCGGTGAGCAGCCCGCCGGTTGGGAGAAAACTTGAGAAAAAAAAAAAGGGTGTGGCTAGCACCATATTGTCAAGTGGGACCATCGCACTACTTTTTGAAGCACTAGCACTGTATTTTTGGGATTAAGTTATGGCTAGTTGCAAAACATCATACACTATAATACCTTGTGCATTGGCATATGATTATGTGCCGATATAAATTCTAAGGTGCTTAACCAATGTGGTGTATGGTATGTTCCAGGTGCAAGGATACGATGGTACGTACTAGATCCGATAGCAATGCATGAGGTACCTCACGTGGTCCTCGTCCGGTCGGTCAACCACCGAATCCCAGGAGGTCCCACTCTGTGGGGCAAACCCCACTTCCACAACCTCCAGAGACTTTTGGTCAGGGTGTGGCACAAGGGGACCCACCTGTGACTACACTTCCGGACCCTCCATCAGTCATTACTCCAGGGGATGTTGCTACCATAATCCAGCAGTCACATCAGGCTTTCCAGCAACAAATGCTTCAGCAACAATAAGCATTTATGGCTGCTATACAGCAACAATTGGACCTTTCTCAAATAGGTCAACCTCCCCAAATACTTACTCCACCGGACCCGCCTGTAGGGTCTGGTACGGGGCCACAAGTGGGAGGTACACCTCCAATTCCGCCATTTAGCGTTCCTCCGTATGTGGTGCCCCCTCCATACCCTTACTGTCACACCCCGTTCACACTGAACCGGAGCGGTGACCGAGTTAACACCGGTTAACCCAAACCTGCCAGGATCATCAGATACTGTATTCCACCACAGCATACACACACTAACATAAGTTCATCAGATTAGCGGAAGACTAAGTTTTTACCTGTGAATAAATCCCATATACTTGATACCCGAATTGTGATACAATAATTATATACATTTGGGCCCGAAGGCATGATATATACACAAAAAGAATATGATTCAAATACCAAGTATATATCGGAAATCATCAAAACCATCAGAGTACACAGCTCGGCTCGGTATCAAGGCTGGAGCTCAGCTCGGCATCAAGGGTTGTGCCCAGCTCGGCATCACATAGAAGAGCTCAGCTCGGCCTCAGAAGTGGAGCTCAGCACAGCCTCCAAGGTGGAGCTCAGCTCGGCCTCAGAACTGTTGTCCCACAGCACAGCTCTCGCACAAGCAGTCAGCGCCGTGCTCTAACTCCTCAGGGGTCCACCAGTCCTCTTCAGGAAACTCGACTGTGGGACCCACCCCATGCTCCTCAGATGTATGACCTGTAAAATCATCTAAAAAGGGGGTGTACACGTGGGATGAGCTCACTAGCTCAGTAAGTAGAAAGATGGACCACACAGCAGTCCACACATCACAACACATCATATGCACTACATGCCATGCTATACATTTTAAATCACATCCACCTAAGCAACATTACTAAGTCTTTGGTTTTAGTGCTACTACAACCACAGTGCGTGTATACTCCGGGTACGAGCCGTGAACTCCCTCCCGCGATACGCCCATAGGGCTGTCGGAGAAGGCCCACCGTGAGTACTCGAGAAAAGTAAAGACAATGCCGTCCACCGGCTCTCAACAGAAATGTAAATGACTGAAAATAAAGGTGCTGACTCCAGCAATTTAAAAGCAGTACGATTGGCCCTCTTGAATGTACCACCGGGGTTGCCGACTGTCCTACATGACTCGTCGGGCGTAATGCCTAACCGCCACAATGTCTGACAACCGCGACCCCTGCTTCCCCCCCAATGGTAACCCAACACCTTAACCCCTGTTGGGAAGGGTCGTAGCACGGGATGGTGAGAATCCTAATACCGCATGCTCCTATATGACAATAGTACGACTGCATAGTGCCTCTGTGTCCCATTCCACGGGCCACCAATGCATTCATTTCCAAGTCGACTATGGCATCTAGTCTATCAATGCATTATGCACCATGATGTCCACATTCAACATATAAACATCTCATTCAATTGGCATTTGAAAAGAAAACATAGCACATATGCACATCAATGTGTGGAATGACTAATCTATATAGCATATTCATGATGACATGACTAGATTAGATATAATTAAATGAATGCCAAACAAATGCCTTGAAACAAGGCCAAACGTCCTCTCCCCACTTACCTGTAGCGTACAAGGATTCCCGTTCGGTACGGGTGAGATCCGGAGCGAATCGGGTAGGATTTGGTGAACCTAACATAATTGAGCGGGGTTAGTACTTCACCATTTTAGAATCAAAATTAATGAAATCCGATGTCAAAATCGTGTTTAGAACGTCAAAAGAAGGTCACACGTCCGATTTGGGTTCGATCGGACATAAGGATCACCTTCGGGGCCACACGGGTGGGTCAGACAGGTGGGCTGTCTACCCACCGGTTTTACCCACCGGTTATGACCGGCGGGTAGGGGCCCGCCGGTAGTACCCACCGGTTGGGCCAGGGACCCCTTGCTAGGACGGGCGGGTAGGTAACCGGCTACCCGCCGGTTGTACCCGTCGGTGGTACCCGCCGGTTGGTCCCGAAGGCCCCCCTTCCTTCTCAGGTGGGTACCCACAGGCGGGTAGGAGCCCACCGGTTGTACCCACCGGTCTTGGCGGAAAAGACACTGTTTCTTCCCCATTTTCTCCATTCTTTGGGGAATCAAATGGGGCTTTTCTCCACCCATTCTTCACACCCTCAAGGTCCTATAGGATGGTTCTAACCTAGATCTAGGTTAGATTCAAGTGAGGGAAACCATCTTACCTTCTTTGCTCAAGAATGACTTCAAACCCTCCAAATCACTTCAAACTCACAATGCTTCTTCTACCTTGTCAATATCTCTTCAAATCCTTCAAGATCAACACATAAATCATCTATCAAACCTTAGATTCATCATTCCAAAGGGGATTTACAAGATCTCAAGAAACCATACTCGAATCAAGGGTTTAAAGCTTGGGTATGGTGAATGTTCACAAAACCCAACTTTGCTTACCTCTAACTGTAGATCTAGAGTTGAAGATCACTCTCCCAGCACCGGAATGGGAAGACCGAGCTTCAACGCTGCTGAAATCCCCCTTTTCTTCCTCTTCCTTCTCTTCCTTTCTTCTTCCCTTTCTTTTCTCTCTCCTCTTTACTTTTCTCACCAACGTACGAGGGTAATAAATAGAAAGAAAAGAAAATCATAAAGCCTTATATACTATTCCTAATTAAGTGAATAGTGCTCTTGGATGGGTCACTCAGGTGGGTGCACCCACCTGTCCTACCCACCTGAGAGCCAAGACTTGGGATTTTGACCGGGTTCGGACCTCGGCGCGAACCCCACCCCAGGCATACGATGTAGCATACGTATATACCTTAAAATATGGATATAATACCTATTTTATCCATACATAGCCTTATAGTAGGTGCACGTACACGGTTTGGGCACTCCCGTCTCTTCTGGCACTGGCTCGGACTTGTCGGGCCAGCCGGTGTTTAAGGTCACCCGTGCCATCATAGCCCATAAGGAACCCGCTCTAATTTCCTCTGGCTCGGTTCCTGCATGGTTAAACCGGTTCATCCGCGAAATCAGACCGGGTTTAAGAAGCGGGGTATTACAGTAGGGGTGGACGAAAACACGTTTCTGGAATCCTTGTTGTTGACGTCGGGCCGAGGTGGCAGCACGGCACGACCCGATGGACGCCGAGGTAACAGCACGACTTGTTGGAGGCCGAGGTGAAGCACGGCCTGTTGGATGCCGAGATAATAGTACGGCCTAATTGGTGCCGAGGTGGAGCACGACATGATTGAGGCCGAGGTGGAGCACGGCCTGATTGGTGCCGACGTGGAGCACGGCCTGATTGAGGCCGACGTGGAGCACGGCCTGATGGAGACCGAGGTGACAGTACGGCCTAATGGATGCCGAGGTGGAGCACGGCATTATTGAGGCCGAGGTGGAGAACGGCCTGATGGAGGCCAAGGTTGAGCACAGCCTGATTGGTGCCGAGGTGGAGCACGACATGATTGAGGCCGAGGCAGTACCACAGCATGTTGGAGGCCGAGGCAGTAGTACGGCCTGATGGAGGCCGAGGTTGAGCACGGCCTGATTGGTGGCCGAGGTTGATACATGCTTTAGCCGTGCTGAGGAAAGTGACATATTTTGCCTCATCACTACCAGTACTAAAAACCAGATCTGGAATAAACCAAATCTGAAATTTTTAGTATTAGAGAAAGTAAATCTAAAGGAAAAAATAAATTGAACTTGAAAGACATGCTTTATAGCTTGTTCTTGTCACCTTGAACTAAGCCTAGAACTAAAAATTGAAAATTACAACTTGAATTGCTTAAACAATTAAAATAAAATACTAAATCAGAAACAAAAGTGCTTACATTAATTGAATAAAAAGAACTTACAAAAGTGTTTAAAGCATAAACCTAGAACTAGAGCTAGAGAAAGAGAAAAGTAGAGAAAGAGATAGAGCAACTAAAAAAAAACCCTAGAAGAAGAATGAATTGCCTCCTCCCCTTGTGTTAATTCTATTATATAGAGAATGGGGGAGGGAAGCTAAAGATTTTAGCTTCTAAAAAAAAAATATTTTTTTTTATCTTGTTGATGAGGTGGAGGAGAGAGAAGATAGAGAATTGTAGGAAGTAGGGAATCTCCAGTGATTTTGTTTCTTTTTTTTTTTATTTTTTTTCTCTCTCTTCTTCAAATGTGGGCAGCATCTTAGACAATTTTTTTAATTAATTTTTTTTTTCTTTTTCCTAATTTTTCTCCCTTTTTTCTATTTTTCTCTTTATTTCCTTATTTCTCTCTCCTTAAGAAACCCTTTTTTAATTATTTTTTTCTTTTTTTTCTTTTTCCTATTTTTTCTCCCTTTTTTTCTATTTTTCTCTTTATTTCCTTATTTCTCTCTCCTTAAGAAAACCTTTGGCTGACCTCCTTTGAGTGATGAGTAGGAAAGAGAAAATCTTCTAAAATAAAAACCTCAACAAAATAGCAGTTAAGAGGTTCGAAATTGAGACCTCCTAATAAGCAAGGGATTTTGTACACTACAACTCACCAACTACTCTAGGTAGTTATTGTTACCAAAAACGAATCTTCAATCATTTAAGGATGTGGTCCATCGATCCTTGTTGGTATTTAGAATTTTCCTTATACCCTTGGAACATCTGCAGATGGGCTGGTTCTGCGTCTCAGTTTAGTTCTGATCCATTATTATTTTTCTGACCCAAAAAGAATAATCACTTGTACGGTTAACCAAACGAATGTGTACTTGTAATTGAACACGTCCATCTTGCTCAAAACTTCATCCTCTTTGCAACCATGAAAGAAATAGGACCTCTTTAAGTGTAAAATTGGAGATATAGCGCCCGATAGTCCTTAATGCCTTGAAAATATAAAATCTGCAAAAAGAGAGTAAAACCCAAGGTAACTCCATTCTAAATATGTAAAATGCATATTTTACTGTCCTAGATTTCACACATAAATTTACTCATCAACTGCCAACACCCAAAATCTACACCTCATCCGAGTAAGGGTATTTGGAAGGTGGCACAAGATTTATGACCACTTACAGCTTGGCCAGATGCCCCATAATATGCAGCTAATAGATCCCTCAAACTCCTTAGAGAGCCATGCTCAACTTTCATAAAGATGAGGCAATCATTAGCAAAAAAGAAATGTGAGATTTTAAGGCTTTGCCACTTCACCTAGATACCATGTAACCTCCCCCAAAGATATTATGCCAACAAGAAGAGAGTTGAGGCATTCTATACACAAAATGAAGAGACTAGGAGAAAGAGGATCCCCTTGGCGTAGGCCCCCAGGGCGTAACTGCTCCTTTCTGAAAGCCATTTAAAAGGAAGGAATAGGAGACTATGCTGACACACTGATATATAAGCTGCACCATTTGTCACAAAGTCACAGCTTACTCAAAATAGCAAAGAGGAAGTCCCACTTAATACGATCATAAGCTTTCCTCATATCAAGTTTAAATGCAGCAAGGTAATCATGTCCCTCATTTTTATTTTTCATATGATGGAATAACTCATGAGCAATCAAAACATTTTCAAAAAATGCTTCTCCCCTCAACAAAAGCATTCTTCTCAGGTGCCACAATCAGATTCAAATACTTCTTTAATCTCTTGGATAAGACCTTTGCAAAAATCCTATATGCGTAAACTAATAGGTCTAAATTGATCCACACTTTCAGCTTCCTTAAGTTTAGGAATTAAGAGTATGCGAGTATGGATAATGATGTGGCAAATTCTGACAGGTTCTTGGTCCTAAAAGTAACTTCCAGTTCCTATAAAGAAAAATAGGTCAGTGAAGGGCACTGGGAGTATCCGGTGGGATAACCCTCCGATGATAAATTCAGAATCCCACAACAGTCAATATCTTTTCCTTTGTGTAATCTCTTTTTTTTTTTCCTGTCCCCTTTTCAAAAGCTTACCTATGGTATTTATAAGGGTCCCTCCCTTTCGCTCCTTGTTTCCACGTGCCCTTGGACTCTTGTGGGGGTGCGGGGAATATTTGGCATATTGATATTCGGAATATTCCCCTCTTTTCAGGTATTGGAGGGTGTCAGGGCTCTTAACATGGTTCCTTCGTGGCATTCTTGGAAGGCTAGAACGGGTTGTTCTGCTGATCTCGACGCCCAATACCTCAGTGGGTTATTCTTCCAGGGTCCTGATTAACCAGGTTTCCTAGCCGGCATGATGTGGACTTCCCGCTTTGGTGGTCCTTCCAAATGGATACCTGTTTTGGGGCTCGGCTAGCCTGGGAAGATGTGAAGGCTCAGCCCCTCATGGTTGAGGCAAGGGCTCAACCCCTTGTGACCAAGGCGAGGGCTCAACCCCTTGTGATTGAGGCGAGGGCTCGGCTAGCCAGGGACGATGCGAGGGCTCGACCCCTTCTGACCGAGGCAAGGCTTGGCTGGACATGGACGAGGCAAGGGCTTGGCTAGGTAGGGACAAGGCGAGGGCTTGACCCCTTGTGACCGAGGCAATAGATCGGCTAGACAGGGACGAAGCTAGGGCTCGACACCTTGTGACTCAGGTGAGGGCTCGGCTAGGTAGGGACAAGGTGAGGGCTCGACCCCTTGTGACCGAGGCAAGGGCTTGCCTAGGCAGGGACGAGGCAAGGGGTCGACCCCTTATGACCGAGGCAAGGACTCGGCTAGACAGGGACAAGGCAAGGGCTTAGCCCCTTGTGACCGAGGCAAGGGCTCGGGTAGACAGGGATGAGGTGAGGGCTTGGCCTCTTGTGATCGAGGCAAGGGCTCGACCCCTTATGAGAGAGGCAAGGGCTCTGCTAGACAGAGATGAGACGAGGGCTAGGCCCCTTGTGACTGAGGTGAGGGCTCGGCCCTTTGTGATCATGGCGAGGGCTCGGGTAGACAAGACTGAGGTGGGGGTTCGACCTCTTGTGACCGAGGCGGGGGTTCGACAAGCCTGGTGCATCATTGTCCGAGCTTGTGACATTTGTTTGTGACACTTGTTGGGATTTTATAGGCCCCCAGCTCAGATGAGCCAGGTGAGGTCATCCGAGCTTAATTTGGTAAAGTTATAAATTGGAGAGCGAGCCTCCATTTATGGCTTCAACCGTACACAAACTTCTCATGGTGCAAAACCTCTTGGGATCCGCCACGTGTTTGATGTGACGGTTAGGCCTCGAGCATAGTAACCGCTTCTTGATCCTGGCAGTCCGTTTGATTTGATCTGGGCCGTTGATCTGCCTTTGGCATGGTATAAATAGCGTGATCTTGCTTTTTGGTTCTTCAATCAATAAGTCTTGCTTATTGTTGTTCTATTAGATTCATGGCTCGTACCCGTTCTTACCATGTAGCCACAAGGAACCCTCTTGGTTAAGGGAGCGGTTTTCAGCTGGGGCTATCTGCCAGTGCTGCTCCCTTGGACTAGCTTGTTTCTCTAGTAGTGGTTAGATTTGACCCACCACAGGGGGCACAACTGATGGCCCCCTTACTCCATCGTCCAGTGAGGACACTTCTTCTGGTAGATCAGGGTCCTCTAGCAATGGCTCAGATTTTGAGACGGACTTAAGTACTGAAGCAGACTCCGAGGGGGTTGAGCTCACCACCCTTCAAGCCAATGGTGGGATAAAGGTTACTCATGAGGAGGAGGAAGATGGCGGGGACGTTTCTGACAATGGTGAGGGTTCGATAGGAGATGGGGTGGCACCGCTGGTGATGATAACGTGGAGGGTGGTGATGGAGAGGGTTCAGCCTACTCCTTCGGCCCACGTTGAGTCGCCAGTGTTTCCTATGGGGTTTTGCCTACAGAAGTCCTAGAGCTTTTTCGGGAGTGGTATGAGATCCCAGATGAAGTGGTCATGTTGATTCCCAATAGCAGGGAGTCCACAGACTCCAACGAGGACGAGATCGCTATATATGAGGTGTCCTTTTTGGGCTGAGGATTCCTGTGCCTCTTTTTGTGTGTGAAGTTATTGGGGCATATCCCCTGGGCAATTGATGCCCAACTCTTGGCGCATCCTGCTCAGCTTCATTGTCTACCTTACCAGGCTGGGGCAAGTCGCGACCCTGGGTCCCTTCCGCCATTACTTTGTCTTAAAGCAGCACAACACCAGGTGGTACTACTTCACTCGGTGAGACAAGAAGAAGCCTTATGGGGTGGTGGTGTTCATCGAGTTTATGCCCACGTCAGTGAACGGGTGGAAGGAGAGATATTTCTTTGTGAATATGCTGGATAATCCTTTTAGGGTTGGCTGGGCCGAACTCCCACTCAAAAAGCTGAACCGTGCCCCCTCCCTCTAAGAAGATGAGAGGCAGACGGTCGAGATGTGTCTACGTGGATAAGCCGTGGATGTTTGTCTGCTCCAGGAGGAGGATTTCTGTAGAAGTGGGACCTGAGGCTTAAGCCACGTCTCTTGTAAAATTTTTTATTTCCTTTCATTCCTTCTCTTCTTTTTTTGTGCTTTACTTGGTTATTTCCTCTTACTAACATGATGATGGTGTTGCAGACATGAATGTTCAATTGGATCCTCAAAGGCTCGCCGCTGCTTCGGTAGAAGCTAGGAAACGGAAGGTGGTCGAGCTAACGGCAAAGAGGGCCGAAGAGAAGGCCGCCAAGAATAAAGGTACTGGTGGCTCATGTTCGGGACATGCTGAGGCTAAGAAGTCAGAAGTCTTGCCCACCAGGCAAGTGTTGAGGTCACCCGAGGGAGAAAGCAAGAGCGGAGAGAAAGATATACCTACCTTAGGAGTGCGGATAAGGGAAAAAACGTGATTGGGCCTCCCCTTGCGAGTCGAGTCATGGGGGATGGTTCCGGGCCTATGGAGCCTTCTCCTTAACCGCTCGATCAACCTGTCGATCTGACCCAAGAAGGTCGGAAGAGGAGGAGGGAAGAGGAGGTTACGCTGGAGGGTGATGGTCAGCACGGTGGCGCTATCGAGGTCTCCCCCAGAGGGCATCATTTTGGTAGGAGGGCTGTCCCTCCTACCTAGAACTTGCCGGTGGAGGAGTCCTCCATTGTTGATAGGTGGCCCGCATTTGGGGTAGGCAAGGAAGGCCGCACCTGGATCTGGACAGGATTCGCAAATTATAAGATCCTTATGTGTCTGACTTTATGTACCAGCACATCTGCGATGTGAGTATTCCTGCACATATCCCCCTTTCTTCTTCTCCCCTTGCTATGTTCTGGGTTGAGCTGACCTTGAGGTGTTGACTTTGACCAAGATTTTCACTGGTCAGTGGAGGTGTGTAACTGTTTTGAAAAGGTGTTGGCGCAGAAGCAGAAGGTTGAGTTGGAGACTCAGCGTCTTCAAGATCAAATGGCCCAGGTCCGGGGGCAGTTGGAAGCCTCGGGGAAGGAGTGCTACGCCATTGAGGCTAAGGTTGTATTGCATGAGAAGCGGGCTGTTGAGCTTTAAGATGAAGTGAAGAGACTACTCTTAGAGCAGAGCGAGCACGTGGAGGCCAAAAAGGCGGCTCAGACGGAGGCTATGGAACTTCAAGAGGAGATTGGCAGGAGGGTAGCCACTCAGGAGATGGTCGTCTGGTCTTTGAGGGAGCAGCACCAGCTAGAGCTCACGGAGGCCGAGGTGAAGGCGGTGGAGAGGTCCCTAAACTCTACCGTGGGGCAAAAGTGGCTGCTGAGCCTCAACACTTCCTCTTTCAACTCTGGCTCAGATATAGCGGTCAACTTTATCCTGAGGAAGTACCCCACCTTGGACCTGAGTGACTACGAACACTTCATCCCTCTGCCGGAGTCCTCCTTGCTAGAAGGCGGACCTACTGTAGAGGAGGCAGGTGATGAAGTGAACCAAGTTAATGCTGCTGCTACCCACAAAAAGAAGACTCCTCCTCCTCCTCCTGGTGCTGCCCCTAGATATGAGAAAGAAACCTCCTCCCCCTTCTCATAATTTTTTTCCGCAGTTGTGTATATTTTTTAGATCATTAATGAAAACGTCTTTCCTTCAGAACTTTATTTTGCAGTTGGCGTCATCTTTTTGTGCATCCCCTAGGTCTAAGGTCATTGTGCTCCCGTAAGTTTGTATGCCTCTTAGGCTGAGGTCTTAGGTATCCGATCTGAAGTTCTGACTATGATAGTGTTGTACTAGGCTGCTATCAGGTCGGTGCCGGGGTTGAGACCCCGTGTCTATGTGTGGAGGGATTTTTAATCCGAGTCCTAAGCTTGGACAGCAATAGGGCTGTGCCGAGCCATCATTAAGTTCGAGCCAAGGCCTAGGACTTAACATTTTCACGTGCCTCCATGCATCAAGGGCACTTTGATTCGAGCCTAAGCTCAGATAGCAATAAGGCTACGCCAGGCCATCATTAAATTCGAGCTGGGGCCCATGACTTAACATTTTTGCATGCCTCCATGTGTGGAAGGCTCTTTGATCTGAGCTTGAACTCCGACAGCAATAGGGCCGTACTAGGCCATCATTAAGTTCGAGCCAAAGCCTAGGACTTAACATTTTTGCATGCCTCTATGAATGGGAGGCTCTTTGATCCAAGCTTGAGCTCGAACAACAATAGGGCCGTGTTGGGCCATTATTAAGTTCAAGTTGGGGCCCAAGTCTTAATGTTTTCGCATGCCTCCATGAGTGGAGGGCTCTTTGATCCGACCCTGAGCTCGGACAGCAATAGGGCCGCACTAGGCCATCATTAAGTTCCAGTTAGGGCCCAGGACTTAACATTTTCATGTGCCTCTATGTGTGGAGGGCTCTTTGATCTTAGTCCTAAGCTCATATAGCAATAGGGCCGTGCTGGGCCATCATTAAGTTTGAGCCGGGGCCCAGGACTTAACATTTTCACATACCTCCACGCGTGGAGGGCTCTTTGATCTGAGCCTGAGCTCGGACAGCAATAGGGCCATGCCAGGCCATCATTAAGTTCAAGTCGGGGCCCAGGATTTAACATTTTCACTTGCCTCCATGCATGGAAGGTTCTTTGATCCGAGCCTGAGCTCAGACAGCAGTAGGGCCGTGTCGAACCACCATTAAGTTCGAGCTGGGGCCTAAGTCTTAACAATTTCTTCGGAAAGGTACACGAATGGAAATTGCATATATATGAATAAATACAAGTGTTGCATTAAGAAACCACACATGAATGAATGAATATAGGTAGTGCATTAATTATTGTGTAATCATGACATACTACCCTACTAAATCACATTCACTCTAATGCGTCAATAGGTAACAAATTTGTACTGAAATATGAGGAATAAATCTAGGAGAAAATAGAAATTTGAAAGACAAATTCAAAGACCTAAAATGAAGCCAAAATCTAAAAGCAATAACTAAATTTGAAGGCGGTTGGGTAGCGTGGAGTGTTGCCACGCTGGGCCTTATGGATAGAATTTTTTGAGGTGGCCAGCATTCCATGGTTTAGGTATGGGGTTACCCCCTGAGTCTGTAGGTGGTACGTCCTGGGGTGTACCACTCTGGAGACTATGTAGGGGCCTTCCCAATCAGGGTTGAGCTTTCCGACTTTCTTGGACTCTGATATGCTTGCTTTTCTAAGCACACGAATGCCAACCTAAAAACTTCTGTTGCGTACCTTCTTATTAAAGAAACGCCTTACCCACTGCTTGTATGCTTCATTGAGGTTGAGATCTTTTTCTCGTACTTTTTCAAGGAAGTCTATGTTTGCCCTGAGGCCAATTTTGTTCACCTTTTCATCAAACACCTTGGACCTGAATGATGGTTGTACAACATCTATCAGGAGCAAGGCTTCAGTGCCGTAAGCTAGCCGAAAGGGGGTTTCTCCTATTGGGGTTTTGGTTGTTGTCGTGTAGGACCATAAGACACTCCATAAATCTTCCCATACCCCTTTTACCTGGTCTAGTCTCCTTTTGATACCATCTAGCAGTGCTTGGTTGGTTTTCTTCACTTGACCGTTTGATTGCGGGTGTACCACCAACATCCTTCGAAAATTAATGTGATAGTGGCTACAAAATCTCTTGAATTCCTGGTTGTCGAATTGTTTCCCGTTGTCAGTTATCACCACTTTCAGTATTTCGAACCTATAGATGACATCATCCCCGAAGAACTTTTCAATGGCGGCCTCCGTTATGTTTACGAGGTGTCTCGCCTCTACCCACTTGGTGAAGTAGTCTATTGCAACAACTAAGAACTTCACTCCTCCTTTTCCTTTCATCAATTATCCTAAGATATCCACTTTCCACATAGCAAACGGTATTGGGCATAGTATTGGGCTGAGCTTCGTTTTGGGTACGTGGGGTATGGGAGCATGTATTTGGCACTTGAGGTAACGTTGGAAAAATTGCATACAACCTTGTTGCATTTTTGGCCAGTAAAAGACCTGGTAGAGTATCTTGTATGCCAATGCTCGCCCTCCCATATGTGCACCGCATATCCCCTCATGGACTTCTTTCATGACCTGGTCTGCCCTATCTAGGCTTAAGCATGTGAGCAGTGGTCTGGGGACCGACCTCTTATACAATGTCCCTTCTTCCTCAATGTAGTTGGCTACCCTTATTTTAACTCTTCTAGCATCATTCTGGTCATTCAGAAACTCATTCTCTCTGAGATACTTTATAATGGGATCCATCCAGCCTGGTCCCTTTGTGATCACTGTAGTGCAACATATTGTATTCTTCTGATAGGTGGGTTCGTTGAGCTATTCGAGGTACATAGTTTGTCCCAGTTCTCCATGTAGACACCTAATTTTGTCACCCTTCCTCGGCTATGATGACATATGGATCTTAGACGCGACCTTTCACCTTTGATCAATAGAGATGATAACTGACTGAGGTAACTATTCTCAGGAGCATTCTATACTCACCTAAAACTCCCAAAAAACTCGTGTAAGAGATAAAAAGGGTCCAATTATGACATTTCATATATGAAAGAATATGGTCAAAGTGACCACACAGATGTATAGTACTCAGAATTACGATTCCAACGATATATGGTAATTCAAAAATGGACCATCGGATCTTCCGCAATCACTCCCAGAAGTTACACCTTGAGTACCCAAACCCCACCCATGCCTTGCCTTGAGTGCCCAAACCCCACCCATACGACCACCCATGCCTTGCCTTGACTGCCCAAACCCTGCCTATGCGAGCACCCACATCTTGCCTCAAGTGCCCAAACCCCGCCCATGCTAACCCCGTGTGCACTGCCAAGCCTCACGTGCACCCAATCAAGCCTCGAGTGCACCCAATCAAGCCCTGTGTGCACCTAACTAAGCCTCACGTACACTCGACCAAACCCTGTATGTACTCAACCAAGCCCTGCGTATACCAGGCCAAGCCTCACACATATCCGACCGAGTTCTAGCACCCATGTTTGAGTTCCAACACCCATGTTAGAGTCCCAGCACCCATACCTGAGCCCCAACACCCATACCCTAGCCCCAACACCCCTACTGGAGTTCTAGCACCCTGTTGGACCTCCAGCACCTTTGTTGAACCTCCCACACCCCTGTCGAAACCTCTAATACCCCCGTTGATGATCGGAATCCCTCTTCCTGCGGTCGGTTTAGAGAAGGAATTCCTGCCGCGCTAGTGTACCCTACACCATGGCCTCCCATTGGTCCAAAAAGGAATCTTTTTACCTTATTGGTCAAAAAAATTATCTTTCACCCCATTGGCTATAGAAAATTACCCTCCACCCTATTGGTCCAAAATTTCTTACTTTCACCTCATTGGTTTAGAAAAATTACTTTTTACTACCATTGGTTAAGGAATTTTCTCCTTCCTCCCTATTGGTCCAAAAAATCTATAAATACCCCCTCCCTTTGATTTTACACACCAACACACATCACAACAACCCATAGTAGAAAAGCTTTGCCCTCTTTCCTCCCCTCCCCCTTTGAGGTTTTCCAAGTCTTCGGAGAGATCTTCATAAGATCCGAAGCGTTTAAAGTGTTCTTGGGGCCTTCAGGACTCTTCAATCCTTTGCTTTCTTCGAGTGAGATTTTTAGAAAAAGTTTCCTCCTAGCTCTCCAATAGCCTATCCCTAACCAAAGCTCTGTCCAAGTGCCACCTCAACCGAGCCCTCTCCTAGCCTATCCTTAGCGGAAGCTCTGCCGAAGTGCCATCTCAGCCTAGCCCTCCTATAGCCTATCCCCAATAGAAGCTCTACCAGAGTGCCATCTCAGCCTAGCCTTCCCATAGCCTATCCCCAGTGGAAGCTCTGTCGGAGTGCCACCTCAGCCAAAATCCAAAAGTAACCGTTCCTAGTCGGAACTCTGTCTAAATAACATCACAGTCAGCATCTCTCAAGAAAGGAAGTTGGAGGTCAAGACCATCTTCCCCTGTGTTGGGAGAATCCACAAGAAAGTTTGTACCAGCATCAACCAGGGGTTCCACCCCTCTTAACCTGAAACAGGGGTCAAGCTCAGGTATAATTTCTCAACAGAATTAGCACAATGTAGACTTTATATAGACTTTATTTAGTGTACATAGTCATTTAAATTCAGTCAATGCAAATATGTGTGATAACTTAGCCATGTATGTGGAATAGGAATAATTGTGAAAAATGTTTGTTCTTAAGTATCTAGTAGGAAGACCGGTTGAACCGGGTAGATTGGGTGCCTAACACCTTCCAAATTTTATAACCTGACACTTACCCTAAATCTCTAGACCAGACCAACTTTCAGGCCCTTTTTCTTAGGAATTGGGCCCACCCCTGGATCCTAGGCCCATAACCCTAGGTGGTGACTCTAAACCCTTTTGTATGATCCCGATCCACATATTGGACCATCATCAAACCCCCATCTCAAATGATGAACTTTGCACTCTTGCGAAATAGGCCTCCACGTATCTCCAAACACTAATACGACAGCATGAAGCCCGCAGGGTAAGCACACATGACACACCCTTCCCTCATGAAAGAGAAAGAGAGGAGAGGACGGAATTAATGCAAGTCCCTTTCCCCCCAAAGGGGAAGAAGTTCTCATTTTCGGCCGCTACCCTCACAGTGGCGACTCCACTGGGGATAAATGTCAAGCTTCCGGCACTAGATGCTACCATTAAATGTAAGAATATTTTCCACCACATCTGTTTGAAAACATATTTGGCTAACCCCATGTTTGTGTTTGTACTTTCTAACTGCATCATGCATCATGCTTGAAGTAAAATCATTTAGCGAGGGAATCCCGGTTACGCCCGCACCCTCGGGGAGGTCAGTGCATGTCATGGAGAGTACTCTGAGAGCAAATGGTAGCCACTTCCTATACAAGGGTGTGGGGTATTGTTAAATGGTGAAGATGTTCATAATTTTTCCAGCACCCTTGGGGAGGTTCGTGCACTTTATGACATTCTGAGATTGGATAATGATATTCCCGCATTATACTTTTGCACACGATCACTCACGGTTCCAACAGCCTGTGGTCAGTTGCTTAACTTCATATGTAGTCACGAGTAATGTGCAAGGAAGTCAACCCCTTTGATCTCGTACCCACAGGTATATAAAAAGGATCACGTACCTTGCGTATATAGAGCATGTCAAGGAAGCCGTATCGGTCCTATTGCATCCACTGTATGCTCGCATCGTGTAAGAAATAAATGAAGAACGCTAGGAATGCCACAAGCTGATCTGTAGAATTTATTTGCGTTCTTGAAATAAAATTTTCCTATGATATATTCTAGTCATAAAGAAATTCTCTCCTAAGTGGGTTTCGGATAAAAGGTGTCCTTCCTCAGAAATGAAATATGGATGATTTGTCATACACGATCCGGGCTGATTTTTGTCAAAGTCCCACGAAATATCGAATTATCTAAAAGGTCGCCTAATGGGATAAGATTAAGAAAAGTATGACTTTATTGGCAGGGAATGTATTAATAGGTGTATTTTGGTCAAGCCATTTATATGAACCTCCCACTTATGGAGTTGAGTGGACTAGGGGCATCAACCCCTATCCACTCCCTACCATTAACATCATTGGTTGTTAATCTAGTGAATGTGTGAAAAAGGGGGTGGGAATACAAGAATCCTAAAATAACCCACTTTTGGTTTAGGCACAATTCCACACCTCAAGTACTCTCCGCGGTCCATTTGGGCACATCAGGGTAACCAGTTGACTCGATTAAGTCCAGTGTCACCTCCATCATCTCTCTAAGATTGTCTACTGCCGAGTGATTACAACCCAGTTCACATGGATCCCCATGACCTTGAATCACCCGAGCAAGCATGGATCCATCCCGTAGAGACCTTGCAGACAAAAATGGCCGAGGTCAAGAGAGGAATAGCTCAAATATTGCATGCACTCCAAAACCCTCCTAGGACTGAACTAGCACAAGCCACAAGAGAGTTGGATCAGAACGGACCTATGGGTCATCGTGGGAATTCTTTCTGAGTTGACTCAAGAGAACCAGAGCAAGTCAAGCCAACCGGTCAGAGAGGAGCTTCACCTACCCGTCTGAATGGTCAACGAGGGACCAATTCTAGGGTCTCTCCTCCCAGGGTAGTGATTGAAGATGAGGAAGGGGAGTTTTTTGCACATGATCGAATGGAGCCTCTAGAGACGAAGAAAGAAAGGAAACTCAGAGAGAAATTAGAGAATTTGGAGAATATGATTCGAGTGGGAAAGGGATCAGAAATCCAAATAGTAGATTCTGAAGAAATGAATTTCTTTTCTGGGGCAAGGATTCCCGAAAAGTTCAAATGGCAGACTAACAGATTCGACGAGTAAGGCTCATCTCAAAGTTTTCCTTAGCATCGCCAAGTCATGGCAACTTGCGGACAACCAGATGGGGTAAGCCTTCATGTTAAACCTATTAGGACTAGCACTAAGGTGGCTCACCCAGTTGGAGACTTCCAAAACTCAAAATTGGACAACAGTGGTGAAAGCCTTCACCAAGCAGTACTTGTATAATACTAAAGTGGATGTGAAGCGTTGAGAGCTTGAGATGTTAAGATAACAACTTAGAGAAGGATTCACTGCTTTCTTAATGAGGTTTAGGGATAAGGCTGCTAAGATGGCAGATTAACCTTCAGAAGCAAAGCAAGTAGAAATGTTGATTGAAAACTTGTCAAAGCCTTATTATGATATCCTTTACTATCAACATCAGTAAACTTTTGATGCCTTAATAGCCACCGGTATACGTGTGGAAAACAGAATCCTGAGGGAAGCTCAGTATCAAGGATCCTCCCAAGATGTAGGCAAGAACACTAGAGTTGGACGGGGAAAAGGTCCCGAAACGACTTTGGTAGGTGCGGTCCAACAGTCAATCTCTCCTATCACTTCGTCACAACCATTTGTGATACAAGCAGATGCACCCTCCCAGAAGGCTTCTCATCCAAGAAGGTAGTTTACTGATTTGGGAATGCCTATGATAGCAATGTATGAAAAGTTAAAGAAACAAGGATTGCTAGGGATAGTGGCTCCAAGAATAATCAACAACCCTCCCCCAGCTTGGTATAGAGATCATGAATATTGTGCTTACCACACTCAGAAGGGACACAACACTGAAAGATGCATGGGTCTACAATATGTGACTAGGACTTTGTAGACAACGGGACTATTGAAGTCAAGGTCAAGCAAACTCCTAATGTCAACACCAATCCACTCCCCGACCATGTGAACAATCTAGATGAGGAAGCAACAGAAAATGATCCTACTCAGTTGATCACACCTAGAGCTTGGAAGAATCATATGAATGGCCACGTTTACAAGAAAGCCATGAGTCGAAGAGTTAAGGCCATAAAAACTCCTAAAAGAGAAGAATCCTCAGAAGAGGAGCTAGAAGATCAGGTATCCGCTATCCCTCCTTCATCATCAATAAGGGGATCCATCGTACCATACCTCTAACCTTCACCATATTACCAGCCTCCTTCTTATTACCAACCTCCACCATATTACCAATCTCTAGGGGTGTCAATCGGTCGGTCCGGCTCGGTTTAGGTCTGAGTTGAGTCGGTTTCGGTGTGGGAAAGTTGAAACCAAAACCGAACCAATAAGGAAATTCTGATTTCGGTTTGATTTTGGTTTCGGTGCGGTTTGGTTTCTGTTTGTCTTCGGTTTCTTAAATCGATTTGTAACCGGGTTGGTTTTAGTTTTTGGTCTAGTTTGGATTCGAATTTTCATACAAATGTATACAAAACTATGCAAATTTTGATTTTTTTTAATGAATTTTGGAGTGTTTCGGTTTCTTATCGGTTTGGTTTCAGTTTCGGTCTAGGTTTTGAGCCGGTTTCGGTTTGGTTTTGGGTTCATCCGGTTTTCGGTGCGGTTCGGTTTGGTTTTTGGATTGCAATACTCGAAACCGAACCAAACCAATAAGGCTTCGGTTCGGTTTGGTTCGGTCCGTGTTGTTATCGGTTCGGTCCGGCCGGTTTTACCGATTCGGTTTAGGAATTGACACCCCTACCAATCTCCACCAAATCATCAACCTTCACTATATTAACAAGGAGAAGGAATTTTCTCATCTTACCAACCCCAATCTTCATATCCTACCTCTCACATCACATCGCCTTCATACCATCCCGCTTCGTATCCCTCATCCCTTCATATCAAACCCATTCCTAAGGATCAGTGGATAATCTAAAGGAAGGATGGATTGGCGGATACAGTTGGAAAGATATGCTCACCTTCCTGAAAGATGACTTTGTCAACAGGATCAGTGAATGCTTCAGGAGAAAGCCAGGAGGGTGATCCCATTTCTCTAATTCAGCCGACTATATCTTCAGAGGGCAATCCAGAGATAATTGAAGAGATTACAGATGATCTTCTTATAGTAGTAGCAGCATTGGCCATAGGGGAACAGGTTAAAGAATACACCTCCTTAATCTATATAGGGAGTGACATAGAGGATGATGAATCAGGTCTGATCCAAATTTGAGCCAGTGATGTCAAGTCTAACCCTATGGAAATCTTCTGGTCTATACGCTCTGAATACTAAGAGCGTTTGGATGTAGGAGCATTTGAGGGTCAAGAGGAATCTGATGAAGAGCCAAGTGAGGGGGAAATCAGTGAAGATGAAAGCATAAAGAGAATGATAGAGATGATTCTAGTTCTCAAATTGATGATGGGTACCCGGATTGGGATGACTACCAGGGGCCTTGGGATAATAACAAAGATGATGAATCAAGGTATTATTCTCCAAGAGATCCGGGAGGATATTCAGTATATGCAATTGGCGAGGATGACCCAATGATTGATCCCACAGATGCAATCCAGTCAGCACTCATGATTCACATGGAAGGAAATGAGCATGCACCTATCCAGAAGAACCATTGCACCATTGAAGAAATAGTAGCAACTTTCTCAGAAGGAGAAGAAGGCCCTTTGCCACATCTCCTCATCCATCGAGCCATCGAACTGCTCCTGAATTGGACTAGCATTGGGGAGAGTTTCAAGTTTACTTATGTTGTTGAGTCAATCAAACTGGATACCACCAATGAATGCATTAAACCAGCCATCGAGTTTGTAATTAAGTCAGTTATTGAGTCTTCTGTTTATGATTTTGTGTCGGCCTCCCCTCCTGAGGAGAGCCCAGAGTCCGTGTATGTGAAGTTTGTTACTCCATCTTTCATGAAATTTCTGATTCGAAGTATGACATGCCTCTTTTTTCGGATGATGATCTTAATAAATATCAAGAGTTAATAAAACAATACAAACCAAAGAAAGCCCAATCCATCTGTGAGGATACCTAGGTTATTAATCTAAGAACCGACCAATGCCTTCGAGAGATAAAAATTGGTACCACCCTAGATGACGAAGAAGTAGAACAAATGATTAGTCTTCTGAAGGAGTTTGCCGAAGTCTTTGCTTGGTCCTATGAGTATATGCTTGGTATAGATCCTGATATTATGAAATATCGATTATCGACCTACCCTGGGGTAAAACCAATAAAGCAGAGCTCTGAAGAATGCGACCAGAATGGAGTGAGGAGATCAAAGAAGAAGTTGTGAAGTAGTGGAATGTAGGGTTTCTACAAGTGGTGAAGTACCCAATGGTTGGCTAACATAGTACCAGTGCGAAAGAAAGATGGCAAGGTACGAATGTGCGTAGACTTCCAAGATCTTAACAAGGTAAGCCCTAAAGATGACTTCCCATTACCTCACATTGATGTATTGATTGACAACATGGCGGGGCATGCCTTGTTATCATTTATGGATGGATTCTCGGGATACATTCAAGTGAGCATGCACTCAGAGGATCATGAGAAAACAACCTTCACCACTCCATGGGGAACCTATTGTTACAAAGTGATGCCTTTTGGGCTAAAGAACTTCGAGGTAACTTATCAGAGAGCAGCTACAACCATATTGCTTGATATGATGAACAAAGATGTGGAAGTCTATATGGATGACATGATAGTGAAGTTAAAAGATTGGCAGGGGCATATTCCCACACTAAGGCGATTCTTTCAAAGGATCAAGAAGAATCAGCTAAAGTTGAATCCTTAGAAGTGTGTATTCAAGGCAACAACAGGAAAATTGTTAGGGCTCTTGGTGAGTGAAAGAGGCATTGAAGTCGACCCTATCAAGATCAAGGCAATTTAGGAAATGCCCACACCTCGGACTAAGAAGCAGATACAAGGATTTTTGGGTCGCATCTAGTATATCAGTAGGTTCATAGTACAACTGACTACAATTTGCGAACCAATCTTCAAGCTGCTGAAGAAGGATCAGCCCACATAATGGAATGACCAATGCCAACAAGCTTTTGATAAGATCAAAGGATACCTCATGAACCCACCAGTATTAACACCATCGATGGAAGGAGAACTACTTCTGTTATACTTATTAGTGGAATAATATTCCATGGGCTCATTGCCTACGCAAAAAGAGACCGAAAAGGGGGCAGAGCATGCATACTACCTCAGCAAGAAGTTCCTATAATATGAGACGTGGTACACATCTTTGGAAAAAACTTGTGCTGCACTAATTTGGGCAACAAAAAGGCTGTGGCACTACATGGTAGCTTATCCAGTGCATTTGATCTCAAGAATGGAACCAATCAAGTACCTCTATAAGAAACTAGCCCTAACAAGAAGGATGGCCTGGTGGCTACTTTTGCTATCAGAGTTTGACATCACCTATGTTACTTAGAAATCTATTAAGGGGCAAGCTATAGCTGATCATTTGGCTGCCCACCCCACAGAAGATGGAAGAGCGACGGTGATGCCTTTCCCAATGAAAAAATCACTGCAATAGAGGAAAAAGATACAACTAATGAATGGCAGTTGTTCTTTGATGGAGTCGCTAATTAAAAGGGGTGTGGCACGGGAATATTGCTTGTCACTCCTGATGGCCTTTACTTACCTTCATCATTCTACCTCGACTTCCCCTGTACAAATAATATTACTGAATATGAAGCTTTTGTGTTGGGACTAGAAACAACCCTAACCATTGGAGTGAAAAGGATTAAAGTATATGGAGATTCATCCATTGTCATTTATCAGACACAAGGAAAGTGAAAGACCAAAGATGAAAAGTTGAAGTTGTACCAAGAACATCTGTAAGAGGTGATTGAACACTTTGAGAAGATCTCGTTCGAATACTTATAGAGAGACAATAATAGGTTTACTGATGCCCTCGCAACATTGACATCCATGGTAGAATGTAACCCTATGCCTAGGGTCCGACCATTCTTGGTAGAACAAAGAAGTAGGCCCATTTATCAGAATTTGGTAAACTCTCTCATTGTGGATGGTCGGTCTTGATTTTCTCACATAGTGGATTTCATCAGAGAAAGAAAGTATCTGGTTGAAGCTACAAATATAGAGAAGAAATTTCTAAGAAAATATGCCACCCAATTTGTTCTTCAAGAGGAGTTGTTATATAAGAGGTCCTATGATGGTATACAGTTGTTGTGAGTGGATGAAGAACAAGCTACAACCATCATAGAGGAAATTCATCAAGGCCTTTATGGATCCCATATGAATGCCAAAATGCTAGTTAAGAAGATCCTCAAGCTGGGATACTATTAGAACACAATGGAAGCAGATTGTGTGGACTTTGTCAAGAAATACCACAAATGTCAGATATTTTCCAACATCATACATATCCCGCCAACAGAGTTGCATTCACTTTGTTCTCCTTGGCCTTTCTCCACTTGGGATATTGACATCATTGGGAAGGTCAACCCCAAAACATCCAATGATCATGAATTCATCTTGGTAGCCATTGATTATTTCACCAAGTGGGTAGAAGCTCAATCTTATGCAGTACTCACATATGCTAAGGTAGAAAAATTCATCCAAGAAAATATCATTTGTCGATATGGAGTGCCTTAAGAGTTTATATTAGATCAGGGATCCCATTTCTGGGGCAAGATTGATAAGATTTACATAAAGTTTGGTATTATAGGGGATTGCTCTACCACTTATAGGCCACATACCATTGGGGCCGTTGAAGCAGCCAACAAGAACATCAAGGTGATCTTACAGAAAATGGCTGAAACACATAAGGATTGGGTAGATAAGTTGCCACTTGCTTTGTGGGCATATCAGACCTCTATATGATCCTCAACAGGGGCAACTCCTTTTTCTTTGGTATATGGGGTTGAGGTAGTTCTACCCTGTGAAAATCCTAGTACCATCCCTAAGGGTCCTTCTTGACAGCCAATTACCTGAAGGAGAATGGGTGAAGGCCAGACACAATGAGCTTAACTTTCTTGACGAAAGGAGTATGAAGGCTATGGATAATCTGAAAAAATATCAACTGAGAATGGCAAGGGCCTTTAATAAGAATGTGAAACCCCATCACATAGAAGAGGGTGAACTTGTTCTTCGAGAGCAAAGAGCCCCAATTCATGACCCAAGAGGGAAATTTAGGCCCAACTGGAGTGGCACATTCACTGTGTCAAAGAAATTCTACCAGGTAAGGCTTTAAAACTCATAGACCACAAAGACGAAGAAATACCTAGACTGGTCAACATGGATCAACTCAAGAAATATTATGTCTAATAGGGTGAATCGCCCAAACTACACCAAAACTGATTCCTCTCAAGGGATACGTAGGCAACTTGTCATGTGCAAGTACAATCTTATTCGTCTCAAGGCAATGAATTGGATCCTAAATTAATAATCAAGATATCTTAAAAGATCATCATAGTTTATGTCCCCTAAGAATTTCTATTTGGCATGCAAGGCTATTAGGTATCTGTCATTCACCTATGGTCCTTCAAATTCTTATCTAGGATTCTATCCACCAAAAGTCACCACCCGGCACCAGTTTATTAGGGCCAGTTTATTCCCCATCCTTGATCAGTAAAAAAAAAAAAAGAGCTTGATGCAACAATGGTAAAGGTTTGGTTGTGTCAGTAGCTAGTGAGTGATGCTTTGATAAATCATCACATCTTCTCTTTGCTTGTGATAACTGCAGGATAAGCCATGGGCTCCTTGGATGAGACGTCGAGAAAATAGACCTTAGACATAAGTATAGTGGCACCAGGAATACTAGAATCTATGAATATATCAATGCTCAGCCGGATTGGGTGCATTAAGCTACATCACAATCTGCTCCGATAGATGCCTCAGCAGTGGGATGCTGATCTTTATGTATTTCGATTTGACTTGGTTGAGATCTGTTCAACTCTCGAAGAATTTCGAGTTTATATGTTATCTCCACCTAAGAGCAAGTTGATTCAACCATCTTTGAAGAAAGATCACTCAGAAGAGATTTATGAGTTTTTCGGATGAGAAAAGGAGGAAATGAAGCAGTTCATCAGATATGGAAAGATTGATATTTTGAAGGTGGCCAGGATCTTCATTCAATACCTACCACTGGGGGGAATCCATCAGCAAAGGTTTGACCATGATGCTTATCTACTATGCATGATAGATTGCTATGTTCTCCGAACCCTGGGATGTGGTGCACCGACTGTCTTAATAGAAGTGATAAAGCATTTGAAGAAAGGAAGAGATGTTATTCCCACAGTCCTTGTAGAGACATTCAAAGGACTTGATGACGTGAGCCATAACCATAGGTTTGGACTTGATCATTATCATGGAAGTCCAGCCATTTTCCAACTATGGCTACTTGATTAGCTAAAGATAAACATGCCATTAAATGGAGGTCAACTAGGGGCTCTTGGTTACCAAGAAAGGGGGGAAGCTCCGGAATTCAAACTCATTGATGATTGGAAAGAATACCTATAAGGAAGAACTACAAAGGACATTGCATGGAAGTGGCTAGAGAAGCCACAAGAAGATTTTCTGATGAAGATCCCTGGCTACATTTGCATCAGGTTGATGGGATTGAATCATACGTCCTACTCAGAGGAGTTAGTGAACTTTCACCCACCCCAAGAGTTGTCTCCCCACCTTGTTACTTACATATCTTGTCTATGGTAGGAAAGTTGTTCCCCTTCCCATGTAATTCACTTGGTAGTAGAATGAGGAAATATTTGGATTTTCGTGTTATCCCGATTATTCTAATTATGACTTGAGTTGTGGAATTGATTATGCCTACACATTTTAAACTATAAAAAAAAAAAGATATTTTCTTTCTACCAAAGATAGGTTTCCATTCATAAGATGCCAAAATAAAATGATGAATAAACAAAGGGGAGGGAAAAAGAAAAAGAAAATATACATATGTTTGTGTTTACAAGAAATACAGGAAATCCCTTTGGGTCAAAAGTCGTCATCTGAACCATGCTCGGCATCATCCTTATGGAAGGCTATAGAATTGGAGGGTCCCAACCCTAAACTCGTCAGCCTCTGTGCAAGGTCCTCAACCTACCTCTGCAAACGGGCATTCTCCTGTCGGTAGGAGCTAACCTGTCTCCTCAAGGCATCATTCTCCCTCTTCTGGGGGAACACATGGAATGATCAAGAAAATAAGCAATAAAAGAGGAAAGAGATTAAGAATAGGAGAGTACCCTCTCAACCACTACCTCAAACAAACCCTGATGCATCCTCCTAAGTTCGGCATAGAGCTCCGGAGACACCTGAAAACAAGCATGTCAGTCAAAAGGAATCAAGAATCAATCAAACAAGACGTGTTTTGATACTCACACAGTCATATGGATAGGAAGTCCAAGAGAGGAGTCTCTATCAACTCTACACTCCAAGAGTTGAGGAATGCTCAGACAGGTCGCACTGGGAGACCAGCCCAAGAAACCATTGAAGGGACTGATGGCCATCTGAAGAGGTCCCCTCACAATAATGGAAGACTCAATCTGAGATGAGGAGGCAACACCTGCTCGTGGCCGAGTAGGAGGGGGAGCTACATGTCATGCCCTCCACTGAAAGAACATCAATAAAAAAAGAGAAGAATTTGAAATATGGAAAAAATGTTCAAGAGAGGAAACATATTAGTGGCCCCCTGGGACCAAAGGGAGAGCAGACTATCTCCTCCTCGAGAAAGGCTTCATAATCCCTGCTCTGATCCAGGAGAGAGTCATCCCACACCTCTTTAGCCAATATCTCTAGCTCACTCTTGGGGAGATGCTCCAAGTTAAGCATAGTCGCTGGGGGAAAACAAGGAGGAGAATGCACAGCAGGATCAGACCACTAAGGAATGACACGCTCCCCTAGATACCAGGCATTGCCCCAAATACCCCTGAATAATGCTTGGCTTTCTGTCATACATTTGGCTTGAGCAAACTCATCAGGGTTGTAGAATTGGAGATCTCGGAATGGCCTCCAATTGACCTACATAGTTAAGAAGAAGTGAGTACACCACGAGATAAAGGAACAACATAACACCAAATAAGGATTACCTCTGTAAGACCATCCAGAAGAGAGTGGCGAGTGGTCTTGGAGGGATAGCATCAGTTCCATAATACCCTACTGTATCCCCATCTGTTAGCCATGGGGAAGGGCAAACTTAGAGGATCCTTCAGCACAGGGGTTAAGATCTCTAGGTGTTCGTAACACCAAGGCTGAATTGAGATATCAAAATATGGATATGTAAAAAAAAAAAAAAAGAGAGAAAAGAACAAAAAGAAATGCAAAGTCACCAAGAGAATGTAGTCTGCCCCCTTGAGGCCCCGATCCCCATATGCCAACAGGTCCAGAGTCCATAGAAGGTATGCGTAGGCGGCCCCACCCCAATCCTAGGAATCCACCTCCTAAAGGTTCTGGAAGAGGGCAGCCATACGAATGTCCACTCCACCCCGAAGGTCACTAAAAGGACACTGTGCCACAACAAATAAAAGAAAGGAGCTAGTTACCTATGCGAGGTTACCCGGGTTCACCCTCAGATCCTTCCTCATCCAACGGGAACTAATCACACCTAAGCAGATATGTGTCTGATCATCAGGAATCTCAATACCTGTCAACTCTGTAAACTCCCGCACTGACAAAGTCTCAGGAATAGATAGAGGCCTCCCCCCAAAGGGTATGCTGGTCATGGCATAGAAACACAAAGGTGTGATGGTGATTTCATGGTAGGAAGATGAAAAGAATAGGTGCTCGGCCACCACTTCTCAACCAAAGCTCCATCCACTGCCGAGCTGAATTTTCTGGTCTCCAGTGAAGCCAAGTGGCACAAGTAAGTGGAATCTATTTGCCCCTTTAACCTATGGGGAAGCATCTCATACCATTCTTGAACTACATTGGGATGGCCATACTTGGCCAATCTAGGGGGCATTCCATCATCGTCTGCCTAAAATAAATACAAAAAATGAACAAAAAAATAAATAAAGACAAAATTGAAAAAAAATAAAATAAATGCAAAAATGAACAAAATGAGAAAAAATGAATAGAATAAATGCAAGGAAAAGGAAAAGACTTACCCATTTGCCCCATGCCACATTACAGATGTGGGTTCGGGTCCTAGAAAGTGTTCGTCCAATGTACCAATCTGCGGGACTGTCATCCCCCTAGGAGGATGTGCTACATCTCTCTCCACCGAACAGTCGGATCTCTCCTAGAGTCCTTCTCTTTCTCCTTTTGGCCATATTTATCCGAAATTACAAAGAACCCCAAGAAGTTTTACAAATTGTAAAAAACCCTAAAAAGTTTTACAATTTACAAAAAGACCCGAAAAGACTTCAAATTCTCCAAATGGCCCCCTCCTCAAAAACTATGAAGATCTTCAAGGAGAAGACGAAGAACTTTAAGAAAAACTCAAAGATCTTCGTAGAAATTTGTGAAAACTTAAAGAAATGCAAAAAACTTTGAATCTTCGAAGAAACTCAAAAAAGCACGTACTTTTCAAGGCCTTTTTATTAATTGAATGAAGCGTAGTGTTTATATATATATTTTTTTACTCCTTCGGTAGGCCAAAAAGAGTAAGGGAAACTGAGACCATAAAAATAGTCTTGTATTCCCTTCTTTCCTTATTTTATGTATTTTCTATCTTCAGAAGATTGGGAAGTTCATGTAGTCTAGATGCTGGTCGTGCAAGCTACCTGAGCTCACTCGTTCACGAATCTTTCTAACCTCAAGAAACTCAGAATACTGAGTAAATAGGAGGGGGGCATTTTATGGTTAAAAAATTAGTCCTCAAAAAAAAATTTGAGATTCTAATTCCAAGGTACAAATCAAGAATTCTTACCACAAAAACAAGATTCAAAGTAATTTCTTGTGGTAGGTAAAAAAAAAATTTAAATCATATGGGAAGTGAAATCTACTTGGTAGATAAAATCACATGCAAATGGGAAAGTGAAATCTTCTTGGTAGATAAAAACACATGAAAGTGGAAGGTAAAATTGGTAGAAGGTGAAATCTAAGTCTAAATTTTTGAGATAGATGGAAATTATTCAAATTCCAAAAATTCAAAGTTCTAGATTCCAAATCAAAAGCCAAAAATCAAAAGTCAAGATTTCAAATAAAAAATAAAGTTCAAAGATTCCAAATCAAAAGTCAAGATTTCAAATCAAAAGCCAAATATCAAAGTTCAAGATTCTAAATCAAGAGCCAAATTTTTAAGAACCAAGGGCTTGAATTCAAGGTCCCAATCTCATGACTCAAATTCAAAAGAGAGAATCTCATTGACCCGGGCCCAAGTGGCCCAATCTTATTGACTCAGCCCTAGGTGGCCTAATTTCATTGACCTGGCCCCAAGTGGCCCAATCTTATTGACCCAGCCCAATATGATTGACTCTGTGATACCCTACTTTTTAAATCCGGTCTAATTACACGGTTGACCCGGTTTAACCATGCAGGACCTGAACCGGAGAGGGTTAAGGCGGGTTCCTTATGGACCATGATGGCAAGGGTAACTTTGAACACCGGTTGGCCGGACAAGTCCGAGTCAGTGCCAGAGGAGACGGGTGTACCCAAGCCATGTACATGCACATATTATAAGGCCATGTACGGATAAAACAGGTATGTAGCCGTATCCTAAAGCGCATACGTATAATATACCTTATGCCGAGAGTGAGATTTGTGTCGAGAGTCGAATTCCATCAAAATCCCACTTGTTGGAAAATTTTCGGCCCTCAGGTGGGCGGTCACAGGTGGGTGCATCCGCCCACCTAAGTGACCCACCCATGTGTTACTAATAGTTTTCCAAAAGTATAAATAGCTATTATTATGTTTTTATTTTCTCATTTATGACACTCGGGCGTTTGGTGAGAAGAGTAAAGAGGAGAGAGAAAAGGAGGGAGAAAAGAGAACGGAGAAGAATAAAGGGGAGGAAGAGGAAGAAGGAATGGATTTAAGCGGCGCCAAGGCTTGATCTTCCCATTCCGATGCCGGAAGAGTGATCCCTAACACGAGATTTGCGTTTAGAGGTGAGCGAAGGCTATATTCCCTAAACTTTCACTATACCCAAGTAAAACCCTTGATTTGGGTAGTGTTTCTTGAGGTCTTGTAAATCCCCCTTGAGATGATGAATCTAAGGTTTAATAGATGATTTATGTGTTGATTTTGAAGGATTTGAAGAAGTATTTCCACGGTTGGAGGAGCATTGGTGATTTGAGGTGATTTTGGGGTTTTTGAAAGAGTTCTTGAGCAAAGAAGGTAAGAGGGCTTCCATTCCTAAAATCTAACCTAGATTTAGGTTAGAACCATTTTATGAGACCTTGAATGTGTGGAGAATGGGTTTGGAAAAGCCCCATTTGATTCTCCAAAGGTTGGGAAAGGTTTGGGGAAAAATGACATTTTCCCGCCAAGACCGGTGGGCCAAATGGCCCGCCTGAGGGCACCCGCCTGAGAGGGCAGGCCCTCGGGGCCAACCTGTGGGCCCTACCAGTAGGCCGACCGATGGGCCAACCTACCCGTCGGTCTTAGCAAGGCCAACCGGTGGGCTGACTGGCGGGCCAACCTGCCCACCGATCTTAGTAGGCCCTCGGGGAAAATCAATGGGCCCAACCGACGGGCCAACCTGCCCACCGGTCATGACTGGTGGGTCAGGACTGGTGGGTCAACCTACCTACCGGTCATGACTGGTGGGTCATGATATGTGGGCTGTCTGACCCATCCGAGAGGCTCCCGACGTGATTTTTACGTCCGAATGGACCCAAAACTGACGTGCGACCTTCTTTTAGGATTCTAAATATGATTTTGTCATCAAATCTTGTTAGTTTTAACCCCAAAGTGGTGAAATGCTAACCCCATTAACTCATGATAGGTTCACCAAAACTTACGCTTCTCGCACCGGATCTCACCCGTACCAGGCGTGAGTCTTTGTACACTTCAGGTAAGTGGGGAGAGGACGTTTGACCTTATTTTAAGGCTTGTTTGGCATTTATTTAATTATATCTAGACTAGTCATGTCATCATGCAAACCTTGGGTAACTTAGCCATCCTCATATTATTATGACTTGTGTGTTGTGTTTATTTTCTCAATGTCAAATGATGATGTGATTATATGATGAATGATGATATCATTGTGCATAATGCATTAATAGACTAGATGCCGTAGCTGGCTTGGAAACGAGTGCATTGGTGGCCCGTGGAATGGGACGCGGTGGCACTATGCAATCGTATTATGTCATATAGGAGCATGCGGTGTAGGATTATCATCTTCCCATGCTACGACCCTTCCCAACAGGGGTTGAGGTGTTGGGTTACCATTTGGGGGGAAGCAGTGGTCACGATTGTCGGGTCACTGTGGAGGTTAGACATACGCCTGGCTGGTTATTAGGACAGTCAGCAACCCTGGTGGTATATTCACGAGGGCCAATCGTACTGCTTTTAAATTACTGGAGTCAGCACCTTTATTTTCTGTCATTTACTTTTATGTTGAGAGCCGGTGGTCAGTATGCTTTACTTTTTCGAGTACTCACGGTGGGCCTTCTCCGACAGCCCTATGGGCATATCGCAGGATGGAGTTCGTGGCTCGTACCCGGAGTATACGCGCACTGTGGTTGTAGTAGCACTAAACCAAAGACTTAGTAATGTTGTTAGGTGGATGTGATTTAAAATGAATTGCATAGCATATAGTGTATATGATTGTGATTGTTGTGTGAACTGCTGTGTGATCCTTCTTTTTAGTTACTGAGCTAGTGAGCTCATCCCACGAGTGCACCGCTTTTAGACGATTTTGCAGGTCACCAACCTGAAGATCAAGGGTCAGGCCCCACAGTGGAATTCCCCGAGGAGGATTGGTGGGTCCCTGAGGACTATGAGCACGGCACGAATTGCACGTGCGAGGGTTGTGCTGAGGGACCACAGCAGTGACTCCATACAAGGTTACTTTTTGATTCTTTTGATAATCCCTTTTGTGTACTTGATATATAAATTGTATTCTTTTTGTGTAAATATCATTCCTGTGGGCCCACATGTATTTAACTATGTATTACAATTTGGGTATCAAGTATATTTGGGATATTTACAGGTAAATTAAGTCTTCCGCTGAACTGTTGAACATTTTCTTAGTTGTGTGTATGTTGTGGTTGGATACTGTGTCAGATGATCCTGGCAGGTTTAGGTTAACCGGAGTTAACCCTGTCCCCGGTCTGGTTTTGTGTGAACGGGGTGTGATAACGGTGGTATCAGAGCGTGATGCTCTATTCACTCACAGCATACCATTTAGACCTCATTGAATCTATAATAGGAAATGGGATTTGGTTAATGTAAAAACTTTAAAGAGTTAAAAGCCAAAGAAAGAAAGGAATAATAATGGTTGTAGTTAGTTATTGCATTCATGGCATGCATGAGAGAAAATGAAAGATTAATTAATTGATGTCATAACCCATCGAGTACGAATTTAACGAAATTTCAGCAGCATAACGGGGCAAAACGAGATTTCCAAAAATTTTTCACACAAACACCTGATAAACAACATATATATATATATATATCAATGATCATAATTAACAAATGACACCATCACTAAACTACACAAGTTATCAAACATACAAATTCACCACAAACCACCAACAAAATATAACACCCCATAAATAAGTCCAATTACAGATAAAGTACAAGGAATGAGAAAATAAAGAAATACATAATCAATAACATAGAAACAAATGAGAAGCTGGTGACAACGGGAGAGCTAAGTCCTCAAAGATCATCGTCATCGTCCAATACTACTACTCCGTTCACCTGAGGTCTAGAGTTAACGTTGAGTCGACGGTAGTGGTAGTTAAACCTCGAGTTCACCAGCTTACATCCCTCCGAAGTCGGGCAAAATCTACTGAAATGGCATTGGCCGTTGTATCCAAGTCCTGGCTCAATCTGAGAAAGGAATTCTCTAAAGTAGCCTGCCTCTCCAAGATGTTTTCCTCCCTAGAAGCACTCTCATCCAGTCTCCTTAGCAGATGATCTTGCCCTTCCTTTAGGGCCCTTATGGTAGTCATCATGCCCTCAAAATCAAAGGTACCGCTCTCAAGTGGTGGGGCCTTGTGCTGTGGGCCTACAGCTCTCGTGAAGTCAGGATTAGTACCTCTCGAGTCAAGAGGCTCCTCCTCGTACTGAGGAACATAGTCCTCATCCTCCTCACTAGACTCCTCCTCCATGGGAACATCCTCCCTATGGGCATTCCCCCTGTCCCTGCCTCTCTGAGCCCCTGCTCTCTGAGGTACATCCATGAGTGTGTGGAGACCCATCCTCAGTAGGTTTTCCCTGTCGAACTTGTCCGCTAGAGTCTTCCCCTCCTCACCGCTCAGGTCCACCCCAAAGAACTCAAAGATCCTAGTGAGGATCCTACCATATGGAAACCCTCCATCCTCGGGGTGTGAGGTATGGTGCTCCATTGTCTTAAGGATGGCGTAAGGTAAGCACAAGTGCTCGGCACCTCCCTTTAAGGCCGTATAAATACAGAAGGCTAAGAAGGCTGCCATGAAGCCCACCTGGTTCCGATGACCTCCTCTGGGGAGCAAGTTGAACTGGACCAAACGGGAAAACACACGAACCTCTGGGTAAAATGATGTCTCGGAATCCAGACGCTCCCTACTGCCACAGATGGTCTCATAGATGTGGTCCGGTGTCTCCAAACTCAAGAACGGGCCCATGGGCTTACTCCTGGGAGGACTGTAGAAACGGTGCCCAGCTGAAGAAATACCCAAAATGCTAGCCAGGGTGTCCACAGTCAATTGAATGTCCACCCCCTTCACCATACTAGTTATCGCATACTCTCCGTACTGGTAGGAAACCTCCAGGTTGCAGTAGAATCTACGAACCAGCTGCTCGTGGCACGGACAGTCTAAGTGGAGGATAGACTGCCAACCCAGTGCGGTGAACCTCTCCTGAAGTTGAACCTTGTGGAAGTCGTCAACTACCACAGTCTTCTCCATCATCACAGACCTCTTCAGGAAGGCCTGCCAGTTGGTTGCTGCCTCTGAACAGCGAAGAGTTCCTCATCGTAGTCGGAAGGATCAATAGGGGCAAGTCCGGGTCGCCTTGTGCGAGGGGCTGGGGAACTAGTCCCCGCACTCTTCCGTTTGGAAGTGGTGGTCTTACGCCAAGTGCCAGAGGATGCGGGCTCTTTGCCTTTGCGAGATGACATCTTGGCAAGAAAAGAGGAGAAAGAATGGGTGAGCAATAAGAGGAAGCCCCAAAACCCAAGTCTTGCAAATCAAAATGTGACAAGTGAGGAATGATAGAAAGTCTATGGATGGAATGCATGGTAAGTGATAAAACAAGAAGCATGGCAAAATAGAAGGCGACAAAATGTGACAAGTGAGGAATGCTAGAAAGTCTATGGATGAAATGCATGGCCAGTGACAAGATAGAAATTATGGCAAAACGGAAATGCGATAAAAGGCATATAAAGCATGGTAAGTAAGGAATGATAAAAAATAAAAAGAAAACCCCAATTCTCAATGTGCAAGGTCAACCTAAGAAAAATGAAAAGTCTCACAATAGAGTAAAGCAAGGTCTTACATGTTCATGGATGAAATACCATCATTCTACAATCTAGAATATGCAAAAACATCTACTATTATGATATTGAGGTGAAAGGAATCCACAAGTATGAAGGGATGGAAAGAGAATCAAAGAAACCGAACACAAAGAGGTGGATTTTCATGGGAAGAAATGGGATTTCAAGCATACCTGACTTTCCATGATCTCTACAACATGTCAAGTACAAATCAAACATAAGGCATTGCAATTGAGTTGTTAGTTGGGAAGAAAAGAGCAGAGATTGAAGAAAGCCCCAAATTTGAGAAAACTAGGGCACGGTTGGGGTTTTCTCTCAAAAATTGAGAAGTAAATCCTCAAACTAGAATAAATCACGAAGAAAACATCACATTTTTATGAAATCATGGTTCTATGGAAAGAAACACAGAAAAGAATCAAGATTTAGGACTACACATGGATTCTACCTCCCAAGCACATGTTCTAAGGAGAAATGGGGAAGAGACTTACTTGTAAGTGGAGGAGTTGAATCTTCCCAAAATCGTCGGATCGTTGAGTGAGATTGCGAGTGGAAGCGTCAAGGAGCTTTCAAAAATCGCCTGAGAGAGAGAGAGAGAGAGTGAGCAAGGAATGGGAGGAACAAATGAGGAACAGGGGCTTAAAAGCCCTGTTCGTATTTCTGCTCTGGTCGGACCGGCGGGCCGACCGACAGGCCAACCTGCCCACCGGTGACAGCCCACCGGTTGAGAGAGAAGAAAAAAAAAGTGAGGGTGTTATTATATTATTGTTATTGTTATTCTCATAATTATTATAATAATATACCTGTGAAAAAAAAAGTATGTGGATAGCACCATATGCTCGAGTGGGACCATTGTCCTACTTGTTGAATCACTAGCCCTGTATTTTCGGAATTAAGTTATGGCCAGTTGCAAACTGACATACACTATAATACCCTGTGTGTTGGCATATAATTATGTGTCGATATCAATTCTAAGGTGTTTAACCAATGTGGTGTATGATATGTTCCAGGTACAGGGATACGATGGTACGTACTAGATCCGGTAGCAATGCACGAGGTACCTCATGTGGTCCTCGTTCGGTCGGTCGACCACCGAATCCCAAGAGGTCTCATCCTGGTCGACAAACCCCACCTCGTTTGGTCAGGGTGTGGCACAGGGGGACCCACCTGTGACTACACTTCTGGACCCTCCACCGGTCATTACTCTGGGTGATGTTGCTACCATAATCCAGCAGTCACAGCAGGCTTTCCAGTAACAAATGCTTCAGCAGCAACAAGCATTTATGGCTGCTATACAGCAACAGCTAGACCTTTCACAAACAGGTCAACCTCCCCGGATACTTACTCCACAGGACCTACCTGTAGGGTCTGGTACGGGGCCACAAGTGGGAGGTACACCTCCAATTCCACCATTCAGCATTCCTCCGTATGTGGTGCCCCCTCCATACCCTTACTATCCAGCTTATGCTCCCAATTACCCACCGACGAATAATAAATCAAAGGTAGTGGAGTCATTCAAGAGGAACTTGCCACCTGTATTCTCTAAGGTGGAGAGTGATCCTCTGGAGCTAGACCAGTGGATCCAAGAGATGGAGAAGATATTTGAGATGATTGAGTGCACTGAAGCACATAAACTTATTTGTGCGGGGTTGCAACTCAAGAAGGAGGCCAACTCTTGGTGGCAAGCCTCCAAGCCTATATTATTGACCGCACATCCAGAACCCACCTGGGAACAGTTCAAGGAATTGTTCTTGGCCAATCATTACCCACGTAGCTTCAGGGACCATAAGGAGATGAAATTTATGGCCTTAACTCAAGGGAGTAAGACTATCCTCGAGTATCAGCAGCAGTTTAAGAGCTTGTTCCATTTTGCCCCTAGGCATATGCGGACAGCTGAAGAAAAGGCTGCAAGATTTCTGAAGGGCATAAAGGCGTCCATTGGGTCTGTACTTGAGGTCTTAGATTTGACAGACTATGGCCAGATTGTGCAGAAGGCCAAGACCATGGAAGATAAGCAGAAGGGAGAACAATCCCTCACACCATGGTTGTGGAAGAGGTCAAATCCATTTTCGGACATGGGCAACTCCTCCAAGGCGTACTGTGGGTCTTATAGTTCTGGGCCTATACATAGACAGCCCTATAGGCCATCTGGCTACCCTCCTCGACCAGCTGGTGGTTCGGGCTCTACATCTTTTTGCCCAACACTAGTATGATGCCTACAGGCCCAAGGCCGCCCCGACCTCCATCTACAATGGGTCAAGCACAGAGGGGCCCTGCCCCAGTTTCGGCATCACAGATCCGTTGCTTTAACTTCCATTCTTATGGGCACTACGCTAAAGACTGTCGGGTCAGACCAGCCTTGCCCTCTAGTCAGCCCTCTACGTACCGACCTCCCTTAGCTCGGGGGAATCAACCGCAGGGAAGGATGTATACCCTATCAGCTGAGGAAGCCGAGGCCAGCACGGAAGTGGTAGTAGGTACATTTTAAATTTAAGAATTTCCTTATGTTATCTATTGATGACCTGCTGTACTCATATGCATTGTTACACTAGGTGTCCTACCTATATCGGGCATACCAGCCTATGTCTTATTCGATTCAGGAGCTACACATTCATTCATATCTGAGAGATTTGCTGAGAAACTTGGTATGCCACCCAGGACCCTAGATCATGGGATGATTGTTAGTATGCCTACTGGTAAAGTTACACAGTTGAAGGAGGTGTATGGACCGTGCCCAGTGGAAATCAGTGGGAAGAAATTGGATGCACAACTCATTAAGTTCAATATGTAGAATTTTGACGTTATACTGGGCATGGATTGGTTATCGACCCATCGGGCTAATATGATGTGTGCTGAAAAATTAATCAGGGTGACAGATGATGAAGGGAAAGAATTGGTTTACCGAGCAGATAAAATGAAACGGGCGAGAAAGGTCCTCGTCTCCGCCCTCCAAGCGGTAAAGTTGTTGGAGAGTGGATGTCAGGGCTACTTAGCATCGGTACTTGATGTT
>NC_056560.1:29158881-29253464 GCF_013358625.1 Macadamia integrifolia | reverse complement strand
AGTAAAAGCTGAGAGGCATCGACCTTATGGTACTCTTCAGCCGCTCCCAGTACCAGACTGGAAGTGGGACAGGATTATAATGGACTTTGTCATCGGATTACCATGCACACCTAAGGGAATGGATGCAATATGGGTGATCGTTGATCGGCTTACTAAGACTGCTCATTTCATTCCCATCAAGACCAAGTTCTCTATGGCCAAATTAGCACAACTTTATATGGATAACATAGTGCACTTGCATGGAGTGCCAGTGAGCATTGTATCAGATAGGGACCCAAGGTTCACTTCCAGATTTTGGAAAAACTTCCAGCATGCCTTGGGATCACAATTGAATTTGAGCACTGCTTTCCACCCACAGACGAATGATCAGTCGGAGCGAACCATACAGATATTGGAAGACATGCTCAGGGCATGTACAATGGAAATGTGTGGTAGTTGGGAATATTATATACCCCTTATGGAGTTTGCCTATAACAACAATTACCAAGCTACAATTGGAATGGCTTCGTATGAGGCATTATATGGTAGAAAGTGCAGGACTCTTCTGTATTGGGATGAGGTAGGCGAACGCCAAATGTTAGGACCTGAAATGATACAGATGACTTGTGACAAGGTCGATGTTATTCAAGAGCGGATTAAAGCAGCTCAGTCTCGTCAAAAGAGCTATGCGGACAACCGCAGGAAAGACAATGAATTTCAGCCAGGAGAAAAGGTGTTTCTCAAGATCTCTCCTACAAAAGGGTTGCAAAGATTTTATAGAAAGGGGAAGTTGAGCCCGAGATACATTGGCCCATTTGAGATCTTAGCTCGGGTTGGCTTAGTGGCCTACATGCTTGCTTTGCCACCTTCACTCGGGAATGTTCATAACATATTCCATGTGTCCATGCTGAAGCGATACGTCCATGATCCATCTCATGTATTACCCGTGGAACCAGAATACCTAGAAGCGGATATGACCTATACAGAGTAGCCAGCTGAAATCTTAGACCGGAAGATGAAAACCCTTCGCAACCGCTCCATTTCCTTTGTAAAGGTGCGATGGGTAAATCATTCACTTGAAGAAGCATCTAGGGAGAAAGAGGATGAAATCCAATCCAAGCACCCTCATCTTTTCGAACAACCAGGTACGCCAATTTTGAGGACGAAATTTTCAGAAAGGGGGAGTAAATGTGATACCCTACTTTTTAAATCCAGTCTAATTACACGGTTGACCCGGTTTAACCATGCAGGACCCGAATCGGAGAGGGTTAAGGCGGGTTCCTTATAGACCATGATGGCAAGGGTAACTTTGAACACCGGTAGGCCGGACAAGTCCAAGTCAGTGCCAGAGGAGACGGGTGTACCCAAGTCATGTACATGCACATATCATAAGGCCATGTACGGAGCCGTATCCTAAAGCGTATACGTATAATATACCTTATGTCGAGAGTGAGATTCGTGTCGAGAGTCAAATTCCATCAAAATCCCACTTGTTGGTAAATTTTTGACCCTCAGGTGGGCGGTCACAGGTGGGTGCATCCGCCCACCTGAGTGACCCACCCATGTGTTACTAATAGTTTTCAAAAAGTATAAATAACTATTATTATGTTTTTATTTTCTCATTTAAGACACTCGGGCGTTTAGTGAGAAGAGTAAAGAGGAGAGAGAAAACGAGGGAGAAAAGAGAACGGAGAAGAAGAAAGGGGAGGAAGAGGAAGAAGGAATGGATTTAAGCAGCACCAAGGCTTGATCTTCCCATTCCGACGCCGGAAGAGTGATCCCCAACGCGAGATCTGCGTTTAGAGGTGAGCGAAGGCTATATTCCCTAAACTTTCACCATACCCAAGTAAAACCCTTGATTTGGGTAGTGTTTCTTGAGGTCTTGTAAATCTCCCTTGAGATGATGAATCTAAGGTTTAATAGATGATTTATGTGTTGATTTTGAAGGATTTGAAGAAGTGTTTCCATGGTTGGAGGAGCATTGGTGATTTGAGGTGATTTTGGGGTTTTTGAAAGAGTTCTTGAGCAAAGAAGGTAAGAGAGCTTCCATTCCTTAAATCTAACCTAGATCTAGGTTAGAACCATCTTATGAGACCTTGAATGTGTGGAGAATGGGTTTGGAAAAGCCCCATTTGATTCCCCAAAGGTTGGGGAAGGTTTGGGGAAAAATGGCATTTTCCCGCCAAGACTGGTGGGCCAAGACCGGTGGGCCAAATGGCCCGCCTGAGGGCACCCGCCTGAGAGGGCAGGCCCTCGGGGCCAACCGATGGGCCCTACCTGTGGGCCCAACGATGGGCCAACCAGCCCGTCGGTCTTAGCAGGGCCAATTGACGGGCCCTACCGACGGGCTGACTGTGGGCCAACCTGCCCGCTGGTCTTAGCAGGCCCTTGGGGCCAATTGGTGGGCCCAACCGGTGGGCCAACCAGTGGGTTGATCTGCCCCCCAGTCATGACCGGTGGGTTAGGACCGGTGGGTCGACCTACCCGCCGGTCATGACTGGTGGGTCATGACAGGTGGGCTGTCTAATCCACCCGAGAGGCTCCCGACGTGATTTTTACGTCCGACCCAAAATGGATGTGCGACCTTCTTTTAGGATTCTAAACATGATTTTGTCATCAAATCTTGTTAGTTTTGACCCCAAAGTGGTGAAATACTAACCCTATTCACTCATGATAGGTTCACCAAAACTTACGCTTCTCGCACCGGATCTCACACCGTACCAGGCGTGAGTCTTTGTACACTTCAGGTAAGTGGGGAGAGGACGTTTGACCTTGTTTTAAGGCTTGTTTGGAATTCATTTAATTGTATCTAGACTAGTCATGTCATCATGCAAACCTTGGATAATTTAGCCATCCTCATATTATTATGACTTGTGTGTTGTGTTTATTTTCTCAATGTCAAATGGTGATGTGATTATATGATGAATGATGACATCATTGTGCATAATGCATTAATAGACTAGATGCCGTAGTCGGCTTGGAAACGAGTGCATTGGTGGCTCATGGAATGGGACGCGGTGGTACTATGCAATCGTACTATGTCGTATAGGAGTATGTGGTGTAGGATTATCATCTTCCCGTGCTACGACCCTTCCCAACAGGGGTTGAGGTGTTGGGTTACCATTTAGGGGGAAGCAGTGGTCGCGGTTGTCGGGTCACTATGGCGGTTAGACATACGCCCGGCTGGTCATTAGGACAGTCGGCAACCCCGGTGGTATATTCAAGAGGGCCAATCATACTGCTTTTAAATTGCTGGAGTCAGCACCTTTATTTTCTATCATTTACTTTTATGTTGAGAGCCGGTGGTCAGCATGCTTTAATTTTCCGAGTACTCACGGTGGGCCTTCTCCGACAGCCCTATGGGCGTATTGCGGGATGGAGTTCGCGGCTCGTACCCAGAGTATACGCGCACTGTGGTTGTAGTAGTTAGGTAGATGTGATTTAAAATGAATTGTATAGCATATAGTGCATATGATTGTGATTGTTGTGTGGACTGCTGTGTGGTCCTTCTTTTCACTTACTGAGTTAGTGAGCTCACCTCACGTGTGCACCTCTTTTAAACGATTTTACAGGTCACCAGCCTGAGGATCAAGGGTCAGGCCCCACAGTGGAATTCCCCGAGGAGGATTGGTGGGTCCCTGAGGACTATGAGCACGGCACGGATTGCACGTGCGAGGGTTGTGCTGTGAGACCACAGCAGTGACTCCATACAGGGTTACTTTTTGATTCTTTTGATGATCCCTTTTATGTACTTGATATGTAAATTATATTCTTTTTGTGTAAATATCTTGCCTGCTGGCCCACATGTATTTAACTATGTATTGTAATTTGGATATCAAGTATATTGGGGATATTTACACGTAAATTAAGTCTTCCGCTGAACTATTGAACATTTTCTTAGTTATGTGTATGCTGTGGTTGGATACTGTGTCAGATGATCCTGGCAGGTTTGGGTTATCCGGAGTTAACCCTATCACCGGTCCGGTTCTGTGTGAACGGGGTGTGACAGACTTGGCCCTAAGTGGCCCAATCTTATTGACTCGGCCCCAGGTGGCCCAATTTCATTGACCCGACATTAGGTGGCCCAATCTCATTAACCCTACCACAGGTGGCCCAATCCCACTGAATCGGCCCCCAGGAGGCCCAATCTCTTTGAATCGGCTCCGAGTGACCTGATCTCATAAACCAAGTTCCCTAAACTGGCACATGGAAGCCCAGCTAAGGAAAATCCAAGAATCAAATGTTTTTTCTTGTTGTAAGATTGGAAGAGTAGCGAATTTATCTCTTGTAACCATTGGTCATAGTCTAGATTAGTTCAAAAGACCTAGCTTGGAGACCAAACTCCCTAAATTGGCACATGAAAGCCTAGCTAAGGAAAATCCAAGAATCAAATACTTTTGTCTGCTACAAGATTAGAAGAGCAGCGTATTTCTTTCTTGTAACCAATGGTCCAAGATAGTCCAGATTGGTTCGAAAGACCTAGCCTAGAGACCAAATTCCCTAGGACGGCACATGGAAGCCTGGCCTTGGAAAATTCAAAGATCAAAGTACTAACATCTTTTGTAAGATTGGAAAAGCAGTGAATTCCTTTCCAATAATCGGCAGCCCAGGTAAGTCCTAAACTTCAAAGTAGTTAAGAGATATTACCTGTAACATTTTCAACTCTATCGTTGATAAGCAAGATGATGGCAGTATATGCTCTGGGTGACAAAATGTGGTAGTTCTTTTTTTTGCCCTTCGGCTATTGGCACAGGCCTCGGCCAAAGAGAGGCATTCTGTAGACACCCAATTTTGTTATCCTCCCCCAGCTATGATGACATCAGATCTTGGATGTGAGTTTTTACTTCCGATCAATAGAGATGATAACTGACTGAGGTAACTATTCCCAGGAGCATTTCATACTCACCCAAAACTCCCAGAAAACCCATGCAAGAGAAAAAAGGGTCCAATTATGACATTTCATATATGAAGGAATCCGGTCAAAGTGACCGCACAGATGTATAGCACTAGAAATTATGATTCCAACAATATATGTTATGTCAAAATCGGACCATCGGATCTTCTGCAATCACTCCCGAAGTTACACCTTGAGTGCCTAAACCCCACCCGTGCGAGCACCCATGCCTTGCCTTGAATGCCCAAACCCTGCCTATATGAGCACCCATGCCTTGCCTTGAGTGCCCAAACCCCACCCATCTGAGTACCCATGCCTTACCTTGACTGCCCAAACGCCGCCCATACGAGCACCCATGCCTTGCCTTGAGTGCCCAAACCAAGCCAATACAAACCCCATAAGTACTTGGCTAAGCCCCACGTGCACCCAACCAAGCCCCATATTCGCTCGGCCAAGCCTCACGTGCTCCTAACCAGGCCTCGTGTACACTCGACCAAAGCCCACGTGTACCCGACCAAGCCTCGCGTATACCCACCCAAGCCCCATGCATACCTGACAGAGTTCTAGCACCTATGCCTGAGTTCCAGCACCCATGTTGGAGTCCTAGCACCTATACTTGAGCCCTAGCACCCATACCTGAGCCCCAGCACCCATGCCAGGAGCCCCAGCACTGCTGCTACAGCTCTAGCGGCCTTGCTGGACCTCTAGCAACTTTATTGAACCTACCGCACTCCTGCCAAAACCTCCAATACCCTTGTCGTCGATCGAAATCCCTCTTTCGATGACCAGTTTAGAGAAAGAATTTCCTCTTCACTAGCTTGTGTACCCTACATTGCTCCGCTAGTATACCCCACACCACGGCCTCCCATTGGTTCATGAAGAAATCTTTTTACCTTATTGGTCCAAAAAAATTATCTTTCACCCCATTGGCTATAGAAAATTACCCTCCACCCCATTGGTCCAAAATTTCTTACTTTCACCCCATTGGTTTAGAAAAATTAATTTTTACTACCATTGGTTAAGGAATTTTTCCTTCCTTCCTATTGGTCCAAAAATTCTATAAATACCCTCTCCCTTTGATTTTACACACCAACATACATCACAACAACCCAAGTCTCTTAGTGAGCAACCCATAGTAGAGAAGCTTTGCCCTCTCTCCTCCCCTCCCCCTTTGAGATTTTCCAAGTCTTCGGAGAGATCTTCATAAGATCCGAAATGTTCTTTGGGCCTTCGGGACTCTTCAATCCTTTGTTTTCTTTGAGTGAGATTTTTAGGAAAAGTTTCCTTTTGGCCCTCCCATAGCCTATCCCCAGTAGAAGCTCTATCCAAGTGCCAACTCAACCTAGCCCTCTCCTAACCTATTCATAGCGGAAGCTCTATCGGAGTGCCATCTCAGCCTAGCCCTCCCATAGCCTATCCCTAGTGGAAGCTCTACCAGAGTGCCACCTCAACCTAGACCGCCTATAGCCTATCTCCAGCAGAAGCTCTGCTGAGTGCCACCTCAGCCAAAATCTAAAAGTAATCGTTCCTAGCTGAAACTCTGTCTGAATATCATCATAGTCAGCATCTCTCGAGAAAAGAAGCTGAAGGTCAAGACCATCTTCACCTGAGCCAGGAGAATCCATAAAAAATTTTGTACTAGCATCAACTAGGGGTTCCACTCCTCTTGACCTAAAACAGGTGTCAAGCTTAGGTATAATTTCTCAACAGAATTAACATAATGTAGACTTTATATAGACTTTGTTTTAGTGTACATAATCAGTTAAATTCAGTTAATGTAAATATGTGTGATAACTTAGCCATGAATGCAGAATAGGAATAATTATGGAAAATTTTCATTCTTAAGCATCTAGTAGGAAGACCGATTGAACCAGGTAGATTGGGTGCCTAACACCTTCCCAATTCTATAACCTGAAACTTACCCTAAATCTTTGGACCAGACCAACTTTTGGGTCCTTTTCTTAGGAATTGGTCCCACCCCCGGGTCCTAGGCCCATAACCCTAGGTGGTGACTCTAAATCCTTTTGCATGATCCCGATCCCCGTATTGGACCATCATCAAACCCCCATCTCAAATGATGAACTTTACACTCTTGCAAAATAGGCCTCCACGTATCTCCAAGCGGCGATACCGTGTCGTGGGGCCCACATGGTAAGCACACACGACACACTCCTCCCTCATGAAAGAGAAAGAGAGGAGAGAGGACGGAATTAATTCAAGTCCTTTTTCCCCCCCAAAGGGGAAGAGAGATCTCATTTCTGGCCACTACCCTCACACTCCGTCCCTTACCAAGGTGAGTTTCGATAGTGGATCAGCTGAAGCATTATCTTACCAGAGCATTGTGAAGGTGTCAAACTGACAGATGAGGCTTTTGAATTAGGACATGTATTGGGCCATTCTTTCTTCCTTGGCCTCATATTGCCCGTTTACTTGGTTTACCACTAGTTGAGAGTCACTGTGAGCCACCAGGTCTTGGAAGAGTACAAACTTTGCTAGCTTTATTCTGGCTATAAGGGCTTCATATTCTACCTCATTGTTGGTGGCTTTAAAAGTGAACTTGAGGGAAAATTGAATTCTGAAACCTTCTGGGCTCACTAGTATGAGTCCTGCTCTACTTCCTATAGTACAATTTGACCCGTCTACATATAGGATCCATTTTGGGTCGGCTCGGCTGCTCTGCAGAGGTTAGAGTACATTCAATAATGAAATCAGCTAAGGCTTATCCCTTAACGACCGTTCGGGGTTGATATATGATATCATGTTCTCCCAACCATCGACCATCCCACCATACGCCTAGAGACCTCAGGACTATGCAACACTTTCTTTAGTGATTGCCCTGTGAGTACTGAGATTGAATTAGTTTTTGAGCTGCCATCACTAGTGCAAGCGCCAGTTTTTCAATCTTGAAGTATCTGGCCTTGGCATCTAGTAGGATGTGATTGACATAGTAAACTGGTTTCTGCCGTCTCTCCTCTTCTTTGACTAGCGCGGCACTGATTGCCACCAGGGACGTGGCCAAATACATCTACAGCCCTTCTTTCGGCTTTGGTCGGACGACTATAGGTGGAGCAACCAAGTAGTTTTTTAAGTCTTCAAAATCACTTTGGCATTCAGGAGTGCATGACAATCTGTTGTCTTTTTTAGGTTCTTCAAGGCCTGGAAGAATGGTAGACATTTGTGACCTGCATGGGAAATAAAGCGGTTCAATGCGGTGATTCTGCTGGCTAATCTTTGGACATCTCTAACATTCCTTAGTGGGATCATATCCTAGATGGCCTTGATTTTGGAGGGCTTGACCTTGATGCCACGTTCGGACACCATAAAGCCCAAAAACTTGCCTGAGGTTATGCCGAACACACACTTGGTTGTATTAACTTCATGTGGTTCCTCCTAAGTATTTTGAATGCCTCTTTTAAATCAGTGATGTGGTCAGTTTCCTTGGTGCTTTTAATGAGCATGTCATCCACATAGACCTCTATATTTAGTCCGATTTGATTTTTGAACATAAGATTCACCATTTGCTGGTACGTGGCTCCAACATTTTTCAGGCCAAAAGGCATAGCAATGTAATAATAATTCCCCCTTGGTGTCAGGAATGCAGTATTTTCCTCATCTTGTCTGCTCATTCAAATTTGATTATACCCTGAATATGCGTCCATGAATGTAAGCATGCCATGTCTGTCCGTGGAGTCTATCAAAAGGTCTATCCTTAGTAGAGGGTAATAGTCCTTTGGACAGGCCTTGTTTAAATCAGTATAGTCAACACAGATTCTCCATTTTCCATTTTGCTTTGGGACCATGGCCATGTTCGCTAGCCACGTTGGGTACCTAATTTCTCTTATAATGCTTGATTTCAACAGCTTTTGAACCTCTTAGTTGATTATGTCTTGCCTTTCTGGAGTGAAATTGCACCACCTTTGCTGTACGGGTTTGAAGCTGGAATCTATCCCCAAACTATGTTCGGCAATGTCCCTTGCTATGCCGGGCATATTAGAGGGGGACCAAGCAAATACATCTAGGTTTTCGGCCAAGAAGTTGAGTATCTCACTTCATCGTTCTCTGTTGAGGAGGGCACCTATCTGTACAGTTCCATTCTCATTTTTTATTGGTACAGTTATCAGGTCTTCCACTGACTCAGCCATCTATTGTGTAGCCTCATCTCTTCTATCCATCATCTCGGTGGGGCAAGCTAACCCTAGGTATAGACTTTTTGTGGCTTTCACAAAGTTGGCATAGCATTTGCGAGCTTCTTTTGGCTGGTTCTGCATTCTCCAATCCCATTTTCTATGGGGAACTTCACCTTTATGTGTTTGGTTAAGGCTATGGCTCCTAGACTGTTCATGACCGGTCTCCCCAGGATTGCATTGTTTGCGTAGGCTACCCTTGCCACCATGAAAGTAACCATGATTGTGGAGGCTTTTGGGCTTTCTCCCATTGTTACTGGTAAATCAATGATCCCTTCAATTTTGAATGGTGTTCCTGAAAATCAGTAAAGGGGCCCACTGGATGATCTCAGTTTATCCAAGCCTAATCCGAGCTTCTGGCATGCTTCATATGACATTTGGTTTACGGAGGTCCCCATGTCGATTAGCATCCTATTGAATGGTCTAGCAATGACCATGAAGAACGATTGCTTCGTTATGAGGCCAATTGAGTCCTTCCAGATCGAAATATGAGAAGGTGATCACTAGATCGATTCATGCATTCTTGAGTGGTTGTTCCAGTATACATATGAATCGAGCATGGGCCTTGGCCCTTTTGACCGATTCTGCGTCAGGCCCTCTTATGATGGTAAGGATGGCTGGTCCTATGGGTTTGTTGCAGTTTTGGCCGGCCTGTTTGTCTCCTCTGGTCTCATCATTTTGTTAGCTCAGCCTAGCCTCATTGTGGTACGCTGGGTTTCTTCAAACTTTTGCTTCAGATATTTGGTCAAGTACCCTTCCTTGATTAATTCTTCAATCTTCCTTTTCAAGGCCTTGCAATCTTCGATGTCATGGCCATGATCCCAATGGTGCCTACAGTACCTGTTAGGATTTCTCTCTTTCGGTTTTGCAATCATCGGCCTTGGCCATTGGAAGCATTTCTGGTCCTAAATTTCCAGCAGTAAATTAGTGTGGGAACGGTCTAGCTCGACTTGGTCTGTGTCGACTGCTCGGTTAAAGGGCCGATCTGGCCTATTCTTCTTTTGCTCGCGATCATCATCTTTGATCCTTTGGGGCCGCTTTTTTCCCTTTCAGACTGCTCATTCTTGTCAGTTATTCCTTTCGCAATCATCACTTCATCCATATTAGCATATTGCTTGCATCTCCTCAACAATTCTGGCATTATTTTGGGTAAATCGAGGGCCAACGATCATACAAGCTCTGGGTGAGTGATGACGTTGCACAGTGAGTTATATGCCACCCCCTCTTGTAGGTTCTTTACTTCTATGGTAGCCTTAGTGAATTTGGTGAGGAACTCTCGTATGGGATTACCTGGCTTTTGTTTCATATTCATCACATTAGCAGGGGTTTGTCGTTGCTTTATGCTGGCCTAGAATCGTGTGAGGAATGCCTTCATCAGTTCATTATAGTTTCGGATAGATCGATGCCTCAGGTTTGACATCCACATGAGATTTGTATTCTTTAAGGAAGCCGCAAAGGCTTGACAGAGGGTGATGTCCGATTTATCACAGATCATCATGGTCAAACTGTAATACAGGAGATGATCATAGGGATCTATCGTACCATCATACATCACGATGTATTGTACCCAGAGACAGAGAGCAGCGAGGTACGATGTACTATACACTTGACTATCCGGGGCTACTCATCTAGGGGTTAGCTAGGGGATCGAGGTTCTTTCCGAGACTGGCTAACTCCTGCTTGCAATGAGCTTGTATTCCTGAGGCCCAACGTACAGGGTAGGGGATGCCACTTACGTTGCGTATCACTATACCACTGATCTTAAACTTAGTAATGGACTAGGAAGTAGTGTAATGTTTAATGAACCCATGTGCATCATATAAAGTGTGGAGCATGAATTGTATCATTTTTATTGTGTTTGCTTGCATGCCCCCACCCCCTCACTGAGCATGACATGCTCACCCCTCTTATTTACCTTTCTAGATGTTGAGACCAATATTTTGTCGACTTCCTGCTCTAATCATGAGACAGTGGCCATGGATGACTTGGCTAATCTTCAAGAATACGAAATCGACCATGAAACCAACTGTGGATGTGACGACTGTGCCTACAGAGGCCAGTTCTTCTGAGGAATATGATAGACTATTCCTATATCTTTTTGTGTATATATTTTTTTTTATGTGTACTCTGTTGTATATAGTCTACTATTGAGATATTGTAAACTATGTAAATATTCTCTTTTTGTAAGGTATGTAACCCTCACCTAGATAATTGTATATGTATCTTATAACTTAGTTGGCACTGGAGCTCATGTAAAATATCTTATTGTTGGACTGTGCATGTATATATGAACTTTGATCTTTAGTAGTGTAATTGTGGTGTTATGATCTGCCCTAGTCTAGATCATGGGGAAATAGGCTGACTGGATACGGTGAGGTGTCCAGTGCTGCATGCCTTCTTTCTCTATGGGATGAATTGGCTCCCAAGTCGGCCCTTTCAATGCATTGCTCCATCTAGGCCACTCTGGATGAGTGCCTAGATGCTGACCATGTTGTGGGCGATGGGGCCACACTGTTGCCCGATGACCCATTGCAAGCTTGCCGATAGTTATCCTGTCGGGCTTGTTGCCTTGACTCTTGTGTTGACCTCGTTTGACTTCTTCTCGGGGTAGGAGCGGTGCGTGCATCATTTTGTCTTGTCGGTGGAGTTGGAAAAGAAGTGTCAAATTGTCTAATTAAAGTTCGGACTAGATTATTGGTCAATAACATTTGCATTTGTAGGCTTTGTAGTTGTGCCACTGTTGAATCTATCGACCTGGCAGGACGAGCATGACCAGGCTGTGAAGTGTCCTATGCCATGGGTGGTTGCATCTCTCCGGTTTGCATGCCTGTGCATGGAGGAGGTGGTAGTACAGGTCCTTCTACAGGGATCATGGGCTGCTGTCCACCACTTAGTTGATCGGAGTTGTTTCTTAGTCTTCTCGGTTGAGAAGTCTCGCCAGCTAGTGGTGACACAACCTAATCACTTCGAAGCTGCATTGGAGAGTGTTGGGCTTTTATGTTAAGTTTCCAACAGACGGCGCAAATCTGATGCAACAAATTCTGACAGGTTCCTGGACCTAAAAGTAGCTTTTAGTTCCTGTAGAGAAAAATAGGTCAGTGAAGGGCACCAGGAGTATCCAGTGCGATAACCCTTCGATGATAATGTCAAAATCCCATAGTAGTCAATATCTTTCCCTTTGTGTAATCTCCTTTTTCTTTTTGGTCCCCTTTTCAGAGGCTTACCTATGGTATTTATAAGGGTCCCCGCCCTTTCGCTCCTTGTTTCCACGTGCTTCTGGACTCCTGCGGGGGTGTGGGGAATATTTGGCATATTGTGGGGATTATTCATAATATTCCCCACTTTTCAGGTATTGGAGGGTGTTAGGGCTCTTAACGTGGTGCCTTCGTGGTATTCTTGGAAGGCTAAGAACGGGTTGTTCCGCTTATCTCAGTGCCCACTACCTCAGTGGGTTATTCTTCTAGAGTCCCGATTAACCAGGTTTCCTAGCTGGCATGATGTGGATTTGCCGCTTTGGTGGTCCTTCCGAATGGACACTTGTTCTGGGGCTCAACTAGCCTGGGAAGAGGTGAAGGCTTGGTCCCTCGTGGCCGAGGCAAGGGCTTGGCAAGACTGGGACGAGGCGAGGGCTCGGCCCCTTGTGACCGAGGCAAGGGCTCTGCCCCGGCAGGGACGAGGCGAGGGCTCTGCCCCTTGCCATGGAGGCAAGGGCTCGGCTAAACAGGGATGAGGCGAGGCCTCGGCCCCTTGTGACCGTGGCAAGGGCTTGGCAAGACAGGGACAAGGCGAGGGCTCGGCTAGGCAGGGATGAGGTGAGGGCTCGACCCCTTGTGACCGAGGCAAGGGCTCGACTAGACTTGCCTCGTCCCCTTGTGACCGAGGCAGGGGCTCAGCAAGGCTGGTGCATCGTTGTCCGAGCTTGTGACATTTGTTGGCACATCAGATAATATCACTTAAGAGGGAACCTGACTCGAAGAAATATTTCATGGCAAGGCACACTTCAAACCCAACAGTTTTCCAATGACTGGAAAAAGATAGACGCCAGGCCCTTGGGATTTTAGGGGCTTCATGTTAAACACTATAGTCTTGACTTCCTTATCAGTAATCAGCAAACACAATTCCTTTTTCATCTCGTCTGAAAGCTTTGGGGTAATAAATTGCAATGCTTGATCCATATTGGGAACTCTCTCAATTGTGTACAAACATTGGAAGAATTTGAAAATTTCTAAATCAATCTCTTCTTCTTTCTCCAACCACCCTCCCTCTAAGGATCTTACCCTTAAATTTTATTTTTGCTCATTCTTTGCAATGTTGTTGACTGAAAAAAAAAGACTTGTATTCTTATCTCCACATCGAGGCCGTTGGATTCGAGACTGTTGCTTCCATTGTAACTCTTGCCGAGCCAGAGCATCTTGCAAATCCTTTTAAGCCCTACTCTCCAAACTTGCCAAACCTGGTTGCCAATCCATATTTTGGATATGCTTTAAGGTCTCCATATTATTTGTCATCATCATCTGCATTAGGCACAACAGCCTTCTTCCAGAAAAAAATTGTCTGCAATTCCGATCTCGTACAATTCCGTGCAATACCACCTTCAGGCGGTGACACGTGTATTGATACCGATACAATGGTCCAGATCTGATTTAAATGCCTCTTCACTGATTTAATGTTTTATTAGTTGTACCAGATCTGGACCATTGTATTGGTATCAATACACGTGTCACCGCCTGAAGGTGGTATTGCACGGAATTGTACGAGATTGGAATTGTAGACGATTTCAACCCCCTTCTTCCACGAGGCAAGCCTGGATTGAATAAAGGTGAGTTTCTTGTGAATATTAAGCATTGGGGATCCACGAAAGTGTTTTTTCCAACTACTTGTAATCGTGCCATCACATCCAGGCAAAGATCTCCATCTCGCCTCAAATCGAAACATATGCTTCCCTTTGGCAGAGGGATACTGAAGGAAACAATCAATGGGTAGTGGTCAGATCCACATGCTAGCTCAAAGACAACCCCTGCATCTGGGAACCTCTTCCGCCAGTCAACAGAGCACAACATAGATCTATCAAGTCTCTTTCTAATCACACCATTACGCCACCACCTCCGATTAGACCAAGTATAGAAAGGACCGCTAGAGCACATAGCCATCAATGCACACTCATCAACAAAGTCTCTTAAGCATCTGATTTGTGAGGCATTCTTTGGATTCCCACCTTGCTTTTCAATCCCATTAAGAACTTCATTAAAGTCACCTATTAACAACCATGGCTTCGTGATAGTGCCACCCATATAACTAAATTGGTTCCAGAAAGTAGGTCAATCAAGTGACAACTCCCATGGCTTAGAATCATTTGGCAATCTAACAGTGCAATCAATTAGCCTCTGAGAGCTAAAGTCAACCTGCAAGGATACAGAATCTACCCAAAATACACACAAACCACCACTGAATCCAATTAGATCCACAATATAGTTATTTGGAAAAGAAAGGGATTGAACAAGACTTAAATTTTTTCATGCTTACATTTGGTTTCAATAAGGAATAAAATGTTAGGTCGGTGCTTGACCACTAATTTCTTAAGAAACTGCACAGTCAAATACCTTCCTATACCTTTACAGTTCCAAGACATCATCTTTAGAGATCCATGCTGCGGATTGGAAAAACTATGCTTCACTAGATTAGAATTAGCACTAGAGAGTTGAGCAACACTTAAGGATGTAGGATGTGGTGGGGGTGGAGAGGGAGGTGGATATGGTGGAGGGTTTAGGGAGGGGAAGGAGGAGATAGGTGGGTCGGGTGAGAGAGGTTGAGGGGGAGGAGGAGGAGAAGGAGGTGGTGGTGGTGGTGGAGGGTTCGAAAAGGGGAAGTAAGAGGCATGTGGGTAGGGGGTGGAGGTGGAGGTGGTGAAGGAGGTAAAGAGGGGGTGGAAAGGATGATGGTGGGGTGCATGGCAGAGAGTTGGGTTGAGGAGATGGACGAAAGGATAGAGACAGGATGGACGAGAGTAGATGTGGACAATTCAAAGATGGGCTGAAGGAGATGGGTGGCTCTTTGGTTTTAAGGAAACATATCCTCATAAAAATCTTCCCGAGAGCACCCTCTTGTGAGTCAGGAAGAAGGAGAGATGGAATTAATGGGCTTAATATAGGGGTTAACAGGTGGGCTAGGACAAGGGGCTTGGGAGTCTGAATGGTTAATGTTAAGTGGGCTGGGCCTCAAAGACGATGTCAAGTTTCCCATCGCAGGAAGTGATCAGTATGTAAGGAAAAAGAGGGTCCTATTGTTAACTAAAGAGGTGTTGGGTCTTTTAAAGCCTACCTTGAGTGAATTAGTATTCGAACCGCATGGTTCACCCCCACTCAAATACAAAAGGTCCATACCATGTGAATCTGCCATTCTATCTGATGAGGGCATTTCTCCCTAACCACGGCACGTGCAAGGAGCATCCTGACCAATGCTACACTAATACCTTATCTAGCCGCGCTGCCACCTCGGCCCTCCTTCTGGTCATGCTGCCATCTCGGTCCTCCATCAGGCCGTGCTACCATCTCGGTCCTCCTTCAGGCCATGCTGCCACCTCGGTCCTCCATCAGGCCGTGCTACCACCTCGGTCCTCCATTATGCCGTGCTGCCACCTCGGCCTCTATCAGCCCAAGCTGTCACCTTGGCATCTCATCTGGCATAGCTACCACCTCGGCCTGACGTCAACAACAAGGTTCCCAGAAACGTGCTCTCGTCCACTCCTATATTCAATGAACGTAATCCCTATTCATAAGGATAGGACTCTATCCACTACACTTCACCAGAGACATCTACCCCTCACACAGTTGGCAATTCTGAGATAAGAGGAGAATATTCCCCTAGTATCCCTAGGATCTGAAATATTACCAGCATTAGAGAGCCATTACCCTCAAGGACTCTACGCCTAATAGGACTCTCCACAAACGTCTCCCATCCTCCCTTTATCAGCAACCTATAAATATCAAGGTAAGCCTCCCTCAAGGGGGATCGATCACTTCTTTTACTGGAAAAGCTCTCTTGAGTATCTGCTGTGGAAAGATCTGACTTAGGCATCGAAGAGTGCCCTATCGGGTCAGCCCAGCTCTCCCCTGTCCTCTCTTCTGTGCAGGTCGATTGGAGCACCAGAAACTGCAAGGAAGATCATCCAGTCAATTTTTGTCGCATCAAATTGGCGCCGTACGTGGGAAAATGTTACAAAAAGCTACCTTGGATCAATGCAATTAAGGAGTGAGAAGGTCGTTTCTTCTACAACAATGCGAGTAAGGTCCGCTCGTGATTTACCACTTGGACGTCCTTATTCACCTCCAATGGTAGAATAGGAGAATGTCCCAGCGGAGACCCCTCCATAAGGGCCCCAGCAAGTCCAGCTTGATGCGCAAGTTGCCTAGGGGGAGGGAGATCAACGCGTGCAAAACCCTCAGTTATCTCACCATGTCCCATCATCCCGAGTAACTCACCCGATTATGGAAGAGCAGATGCAGAGCCTGCAGCTACAGGTGTTAGCGACAAACATATTGGTGCGGGACTTCATACGTTAGTTCAGCTCGACTTCCTATGCCACTGACTAGTTCAGCTCAGCCGCATAGGCTTATTCCGGGTAGACAACCCACTGATGAATATCCTGACAACAGTGTTACCCCTCAATCAACAGCCAAGAGGGGATTGGCCAGAACATCGTGCACTGTTCATTCAGTACCACCCCAGTCTCCTACCGAGGGGCTGCGGCAGGGTCCCATTCCTGCCTAGAATGGGAGAGCTTGTCATTCCACATGTCACCAGAGTCCAGAGACACATGATGCCCATAGATCCCCACCCCGGGTAAGAAGACACCAGCTATCCCTCAAAGACTCACTAGAGGCGCGCGTCCGCACAAAGAAGAAAGTGAGAACTCCCAGAGGACAGCTCGGCAAGATCCGCCCTATGGAGGTCAGGGCTCGCCCACCAGGCTGACCAGAGGCTCACCACGGTAAGGTCAGGATTGGCCTGGTGGTCACCAAGACCAAGGAAGAAGCCCTAGAAGAGCCGAAAGGGCACGCCGCTCCCTGGATCACCGAGCCAAGGAGAGAAGGGATGACCTGGAGAGCTACATCCAACGCCTCACTGAGTGAGTAGAAGGAATGTAGAGGCAAAGGCACTCGGTCGACATAACTGTAACTCCGACCTATAATGCACTATCCGACGAACTGATAGACGCTGAGCTGCCCCCAAATTTTGTGATACCTATCTTTAATGGATATGATGACACCACAGATCCCTATGATCATCTCCTGCATTACAGCTCAGCCATTACAGTTCATGGCAGGTCAAACTCCATTCTCTGTCGAGCCTTCACAGCCTCATTAAAAGGAGCTGCGTTGGTGTGGATGTCGAACTTGTGGCCCCGGTCCATCCATAGCTATGAAGAGCTAACAAGAGTGCTCCTCACATGTTTCCAAGTAAGTATGAAGGAGAAACAAACTACATAAAACGTGATAAACATGAGGTAGGGAGCAAGAGAGACTATAAGAGAGTTCCTTGCCCGATTCACCAAGGCAACGCTGGAGGTAAAAAACCTACCAGAAAGAGTGGCGTATAGTATGTTGTGCAACGGGATAATGCACCCTGATCTTGTCTAGTCTCTAGCCCTTGACTTGCCAGAAACAATGCCGAAGCTATTAAGACAGTGCAATCAATACGCCAACATGAAAGAAGTCCTGGCCGCCAGAGGAATAGCTGATAGAGGTGATCAGTCAGAGAAGCAGAAGAAAAAGCCTCTGAGGCCTAGGGACGATTCTCGAGAGCCAAAGAAGAATAGAATAGATCGACCGCCTGACATAGCTAAGCCCGAGCAATATGAACTTGATCGTTCCCGAATAAACCTACTTTTAGAGATCCATGATCAGAAGTATTTTCATTGGCCTAGGCCCATGATGGCTAAACTATAGGAGAGGAACCCCAACCGGTATTGTCGGTACCACCGTGACCATAGACATGACACTAAAGACTGTAAGTCTCTGAAAAGGAAAATTGATAAGCTCATCAGGGGTAGATACCGTAATAAGTATTTAAAGCAGAAATATGGTGGGAACTGGCCCGAGCTGAGGAGAGACAATGCCGGGCCAAGCCGGAATAAAGCCGAGCCACACAAGGATATAACCACGGATCAAGCTGACTCGTATGATAACTAGCCCATGGGTCCAACCATTCTAACAATCATGGGCAAACCCACGATGGAATCAGTTAGAAAAGCCAAAACACACGTGCAGTTTGTATGCATCACGGAACAGCCAATCAAAGCCCTCAGAATGGATCCACCCATTACATTCTCTGATAGAGATCTGGAAGAGTTGAACTGGCCTTACAATAATGATGTCGTAATTCAATTAGTGGTGGCCAACCACCACTTCCACAGGGTCCTAGTGGACACAGGAGCCTCCGTTGACCTTATGTCCTATGAAGCCTTCGTAAAACTGGGGCTTGGCACAAATGCCTTAAAGCCGACCCCAGGACCCTTGTACGAATTTTCAGGCATGCTAGCAGAGCTAGAAAGAGTTATAGACTTGCCTGTGACCATCGGACAGGGAGCTCAGACAGCCACTACCATGGTTTTTTTTATAGTCACCAAGATTGCCTCACCTTACAATGCAATCCTTGGCCGACCTAGTCTCAATAGCCTTGGGGCGATTGTGTCCACTAAGCACATGAAAGTCAAATTCCCCACAAGCAATGGAGTCAAGGAATGCAAGTCCAGCCAGAAGGAATCCTGAGAATGCTATGCCAACTTCATAAAGTCTATCAAGAAACCATGTTCAGGCCTAGTGTGTATGGTAGAAATTGTTGATTGTCGAGATGAAAGCCTCTTGACCAGAGCCAAATTAGTTGAATAGTTACTTACCATCCCAATCACTGAGGCCGAGTCGTAAAAAACTATTCAGCTCAGAGCATTGTTGAGCTCCCAACGCCTCGACGAGATTTTAAACTTCCTTGGTGAAAACTCAGATATTTTCGCATGGAAAGCTTCTGATATGCTAGGCATCTCCAGGGCCGTAGTTGAGCACAGTTTGGACTTTAACCCTAACTTTAAGCCTGCTCAGCAGAAGCGCAGGAACTTCACGACTGAACGAAACACCATCATCAACGAGGAGGTTAACAAACTCCTAGCTGCGGGGTTTGTGAGGGTAGTAAAGTACCCGACCTGGTTAGCCAATGTGGTCATGATTCCAAAGTCTAACGAAAAGTGGAGAATATGTATAGACTACACGACTTGAACAAGGCCTATCCCAAAGACTACTATCCTTTGCCCCAGATTGACTCCCTTATAGACTCGACTGTAGGCCACGAGATGCTGACCTTCATGGACATATTTTTTGGCTATAACCAGATAAATATGAGGTGGAAGATGAGGAGAAAATTACTTTTCTCACCACTCAGGGCAACTACTGCTACACTGTAATATCTTTTGGCCTAAAGAATGCCAGAGCCACTTACTAGAGGATGGTGAATACAATGTTTTAAAGCCAGATTGGGAGAAATATGGAAGTTTACGTTGATGATATGCTGGTCAAGAGCGTGAAAGGCACCTATCATGTGCTAGATCTGAAGGAGGCCTTCAATGTCCTACGGCAGAACTAGATGAGACTAAATCCTACCAAGTGTGCATTTGGAGTAACCTCTGGAAAATTCCTGGGCTTCCTAGTATCACAAAGGGGAATAGAGGTAAACCCCTCTAAAATTGAGGCCATTCAAGAAATGCGTCCGCTAAGAAACATTCACGAAGTTCAGAAACTGACGGGATGCCTGGCCGCACTAAACAGGTTCTTGTCCTGAGCTGGAGATAAGTTTCTTCCTTTCTTCAAGCTACTAAAAGAAGGAAAAGGTTAACATCAATTTTGCTGGATGGAGGAATGCAAAGCATCTTTTAAGGAAATCAAAGCCTGCCTAACTAGGCCCCCTCTGCTGAGCTAGCCAGAGCTAGGAGAGAAGCTACAGCTTTACCTTGCTACCTCTGTGGTAGCCATTAGTGTAGTCCTCATAAGAGAGGAGGGAAAGACCCAGAGGCCCATCTATTATGTGAGTCATGTGCTCTTGGAAGCAGAGGCAAGGTACCAGAGAATTGAGAAGTTTGCATTAGCATTGGTCGTGACAGCTAGGAAGTTGAGACCCTACTTCCAAGCATACACCATAGCTGTACTAACTGATCAACCACTAAGAAAGTCACTTCACAACCCCAGTATAGCAGTACGTATGGTGAGTTGGGCTGTCAAGTTAAGTGAGCACAACATTGAATTCTGACCAAGAAGTACAATCAAGGGCTAGGCATTAGCTGATTTCCTGGTAGAATGTACGCAGATGGAAGAAGCAGCAAAGCCTGAGGCCGAGCTGAATCGAAAGTGGAAACTCTTTGTTGATGGATCTAGCACTGCAACAAGGAGTGACACAAGACTTGTGCTATGAAGCCCTGAGCAATTCACGATACAGTACTTCCTCAGACATTCCCTGCAACAAATAACGAGGCAGAATATGAAGCCTTGATAGCGGGAATCAGATTGGCAAAAGCTATAATGATGGACGACCTGGTCGCACATAGTGACTCCCAACTAATTGTGAACCAAGTCAATGGGCAATATGAGGCCAAAGAAGAGAGAACGGCCAAACATTTGAAAGAAGTGCGTCTTCTGGTGCCTAGTTTCAAAAAGTTCGTAATGGTACAGATCCCATGGGAGGAAAATGCAGTAGCAGATGCCCTCTCCAAACTAGCTACAGCAGAACTGGGGGACTGTGTGAGCTCTGTATACTTTGAAGTGCTAGACCAACCTACTTATGAGCAAGAATTGATGTGTAGCAATACGGAGCAAGTTGAGCTGAGCTGGATGGACCCCATTGTAGACTATTTGCGAGATGGATATCTCCCAGGAGATCAGATAGAAGCAAGGGCAGTCAAAAGGAGGGCAGCTAAATACACCCTCCAAGGTGGAGCACTTTACAAAAGGGTAATATCCTAGCCCCTGCTGAAGTGCTTGCCCCCGAACCAATCTGAAGAGACGCTTAGCAAAGTCCACAAAGGAATTTATGGGGGACACATCGGGGGAAGGGCACTGGCCTATAAGGTGTTACGCCAAGGGTTCTGCTGGCCAAAAATGCAACAAGATGCAATGAAGTTCATCCGACGGTGCTTTAAGTGTCAAGTACATGCCCCAATACCACACGTCCCAGCCACAGAACTCAGCTCCATGATCTGCCCGATCCCGTTCGTAATGTGGGGAATGGATATCCTAGGACAGTTCAAGAAAGGAAAGGGCGGTGTCCAATTTTTGATTGTCGCTATAGATTACTTCACTAAATGGGTGGAAGCACGTCCCCTAGCCAAAATCACTGAGCAGGTAGTGGAAAAGTTCATGAGAGACGACGTTATATACTGCTATGGTGTCCCAAAGGTACTGGTCACAGATAATGGTCGACAATTCAATAATAAAAAATTCAGGCTCTTCTGCAGTAATTTTAACATTGATTTTTGAAACACTGCTGTAGCACACCCACAATCGAATGGGTAGGAAAAAAAATTCAACCATATACTTCTAGATGGAATAAAGAAGAGGTTGGACCGGGAAAAGAAGAACTGGGCAGACCAGCTACTCAGTGTACTTTGGGCATATTGCACCTCAGGTCGGACCCCCACAAAGGAGACACCATTCTGATCAGGATACGAGACTGAAGCGTTAACCCCTGTGGAGGTGACCCAAGCCTCGTTTTGATCAATAGTGTTCAAAGCTTCACAGAACGAAGCTGGGCTACAAGCAAACATCAACTTCATAGACAAAGTTGGGAAGAAGCACTTATGCGAAATGAAACCTACAAGCAGAAAGTCCGACAGTACCACAACCGAAGGCTCAAACCACGGGGATTCATAGTTGGTGACTTGGTCCTTAGGAAAGCAGCTGCAGCTGCAGCAGACCCAAGAAGTGAAGGTAAGCTATGCGTGAACTGAGAAGGCCCGTACGTAGTCTCCAAAGTGGTGCGCTCTATACTTACCACTTATAGACTCAGGGGGTACAGTTATACCAAGGGCATGGAATGTTGAAAATCTCAAAAAAAAATTACCAGTAGACAATTTTATCAGTAGATTGCATTGAAATCCCCTCGATTGGGTGTTGGTCTTATAGATTTTATATCGTCAGCACCTTAGCTTTCATATCTTAGTTATTCACTCAGTTATTCAATTTTAATTTTATTCATGGAGTGGGTTAGATTCTATTTTGAAGAAATTTATTTGTCCCAAGTGCATACCACACATCAATATACTATGAAGCTTCTCCCAAATACTTGGCTCTTCTAAGGCATAAAGACCAAGCTCCAGCTCGGCAACATCTAAGATCGAGCTCAAGCTTGGCACTACTAAGATCAAACCCTAGTTTGGTGACTCAAGACCTTAATATCTAAGGCGTAAAGACCGAGCTCAAGCTCATCACTAGTAAGACTAGACCTAAGTTTGGCATCTTAAAGACCTTAATATCTAAGGCATAAAAACTGAGCTCCAGCTCAGCAGCGTCTAAGACCAAGCTCGAGCTCGACACTCTAAGACCAGACCCTAGTTTGGCAACTCAAGACCTTAACATCTAAGGCGTAAAGACCGAGCTCTAGCTCGATAGCATCTAAGACCAACCTCAAGCTCAGCACTATCAAGACTAGACCCTAGTTTGGCAACTCAAGACCTTAATATCTAAGGCATAAAGACTGAGCTCAAGCTCGGCACTACCAAGACCAGACCCAAGTTTAGCATCTTAAAGACCTTGATATCTAAGGCATAAAGATCGAGCTTTAGCTCGATAGCATTTAAGACCGAGATTGAGCGCGGCACTACTAAGACCAGACCCTAGTTTGGTGACTCAAGACCTTAACAACTAAGGCGTAAAGATCGAGCTCCAGCTCGGCAGCATATAAGACCAAGCTCAAGCTCGACACTACCAAGACCAGACCCAAGTTTAGCATCTTAAAGACCTTAACATCTAAGGCATAAAGACTGAGCTCAAGCTCGGCACTACCAAGACCAGACCCTAGTTTGGCAACTTAAGACCTTAACATCTAAGGCATAAAGACTGAGCTCCAGCTCGTTAGCATCTAAGACCGAGCTCAAGCTCGACACTATCAAGACCATACCCTAGTATGGCAACTCAAAGACAACATCTAAGGCATGAAGGGCGAGCTCTAGCTCGGCACCAAGTCCCAATTCAAGTTGGGCATACTTGTACTATGGCCCAGGTCTAGGCATAATGCTTCGCAATACTAAGACACACAAGATCAAATCAAGCTCAACTGAATAATGGAACTACCTAATAGAAATTGAAGAGGCATAATGAGTGAAGAAAAAGTATTCTTTTCCATTAATGAAGGAGGGAAGAAACCCTCAAAAGTTACATCGACTCCCAAATGGGATTCTTACAAAAAAAAAAAAAAAAAAAAGAAGAGAAGAAAGAAGATTACATCGCTCCCGCAGTGGGGAAAAAGAAAAAAAAAAAAGAAAAGGAAAAAGACAACATAACTATTGTGGAAATTAGGAGGCTGGCTTAAGAGGGAGAGAGGTGGTTCACTTGGTTACTTTAGGGTCGGTTTGAGTCACCTCCTCACCAACCTCGGCTTGACTGACGAGCTGCACTAAAGGAGCTAGGGTAGGAGCACGTTGCTCATACTCAGAAAAATCATAATCTGGCATCTTGCCAAGGATGAACTGAATGGCATCTTCTGAGCAGGCCTAAAATGAGGAGACATTGACGTCAACTAGTCATTTCTAACCAACTTCAGAGTTCAACCACCTCTCAGCAGTGACCTCATTGTTCAAAGCCAACTTGGCCTGATGCTTCTTTTCCAGCTTGGAAATCCAAGCTTAGTGTTCAGCTTCTTTCTTTTTGCTGGCCTCCTAAACCTCGACCAGCTTGCTCTAGAGTGTGTCTTTCTCCTTGACAAGGCTGCTATTAATCCTGATCTGCTTAGCAACCTCGAGCTCTAGCTCACCAGCCCTCTCCTCATGGTCTCTCGCCCTTTGCTCCTCAGATCAGGCCTTTCTCTTCGCACTCTCTAGCTGACCCATGGCCATCTAAAGCTCCCCCCAGAGATGCTTTACCTCGTCATCCGCCTTGGCACGAGCAATAGCCATGTTCTTGAACCATTGGGCAGCCACCACCGCATAAGCAAAACCTTGCATTGATCCAACGGAGCCATGAATACTAGGAACTCAAATAAACACAAAGGGTGAGAGGCGGGAAATACTTACGTCACCCATCCGGCCATAGACGTACTTCACGAAGTCAAGGTCAGGAAACTTCCTCACACGGGCAACGTCCTTCTTGGGACGGCTACGGTGGCACCAAACTCGAGCTGCAACGGGGTCCAGAACGGTGCCATTCTCTATCAGTTCCACCTAGGGATCCGTGGGTTGCTTCCCTGCTCAGGCCACCTTGGGAGGGTTGCCATGCTGCCCCTCGTCCACGGGTGAGCACCTCCTTTTTTAGCCATTAGACCCTGCTCCAGCTCGGTCAGGTGTGCCAGTCTACCTTGGTGCCTTCTCTCCAGAGCTAGCTGGCTCCTTCCCTTTCAGAGAGCCCGAAGTCCCTTGCTGAGCTGAATATTGGATTGGAGGGGGCATCTCCTTCCCTTGCTTGCCTCCAATAATAAAGGGCGAGGACTTGTTGCTCGCGCCAAGGGGAGGGGCAACCTTCGCACATGGGTTGGGGCTCGCCATGGCCTTGCCATTGTCGTTGACCACCTTGGCAACCTGCTTGGCCACCTCTTTCTTCCTCGCCTCCATTGCCGCCACAGCCAGGGCCTTATTGTCTACCTTCACATTAACCACTGTAAAATAAGAAAGAGCCGAGCTGGATTAGTAAAAGAAACAAGCTATAACTAAAAAAATCGAGCTAAACCACCATGAATCGGACTAGATCGGACCCTCACCAGAGACTTCACTCAGCTCCCACTCTCGAAGAAAGTCTTCATCCTGCAGTATGCGAATATCCACAGCCGCCCCACCCAAACACATCTGATATGTTTGGAGGTTAGCTTGGGAGATCTTGGGTGCTCGATTCAGCACAGAGAGGGTGGGCTTGACCCAGCTACTCTTAAAGGGGTTCCCCTCCATCGCCACGTAGAAATACCTCTCCTTCCATTTTTTCACTGAAGAAGGTATGTTGAGGAACATCTTCAGGTTGCTGTAAAGACTATCCCTCTCCCTCTCCCTCTTGGTGAAGTAGTACCACCCTGAGGTGTGCCTCTTCACCAAGAACATCTTTCGGAATAGGTCCAGCGTCACGATCCGACCCAGCTTCGAGACAAACACCTCAAAGCCAAGAATAGTCCGCCATGAGTTTGGAGTCAGCTAGCTAGGAGCAAGACAACAGTGATCTAGAACCGAGCTGACCAGCTCAAGCACAGGAATCCTCAGGCCGCTCTGGAAGGCGACATCATAAAGGGCAACCTCATCCCCAAAGGCATCCACTCGTTCATTCTTGTCTAGGATGCGCATCACCACGTAATCGGGGATGCCGTATCGACTCCGGATCAGGTCGAGTACCTTAGGCATTAAGATGCTTGGGGTATTGACCACAGTTTTCTTCTCTCCAAAGGAGGAAGGACTCTGCCAGGCTAGCCTTAGGGACTTCGACACCCGAGGGGCCCGCATCCAGAGTGCCTACTGTCACGACACTGGGGGACTGAGCTGGGGTAACCGAGCCAGCTCCACCCCTGGTCGGGATGGTCTCAAGTGAGACCACCTCCACAGACTCAAAGCCTGAGCTGTTGCTTGAGCTTGAGCTATCGTTAGAACCAGAGCTGTCGTCGGAGCCCTGACTACTGGAAGTATTGCCACTGGAGGACGAGGGATCAAGAATCGGGCACTCAGGGTGATTTTCCCCAGGCCTCACAGTCGTTAAGGGGGTCTGGTTGGGTGAATTTGGGTCACACGCAGATGCCATATCAGGATCACCGGGACTAATGCTAGGGTACGCAGAGGGCTGTGCAGAGGATCGACAGGTCACAACCATTACGTGATCTTACTTACTTGTGACAAGACAAGCTTGTAAAAGATGAGCTGGATGTCTGCACCGGGCTTCTCTTAGGTTCTAAGGATGTCCACACTGAGGATAGATGAGAGCTGCGCTAACTTTATTGCACAAATGAATGATAAGACTTCTAAAAAAATCGTACCCTATTTATAGGAGAAGGCAGTGGAGAATGAATGGTTGTATCTGGCTGAGATCAATGATGAACAAGAGCGCTCTCTTCACATGCCCGAGGTGAAATAACGTCTCTGAGACACCTGGCAGGATGAGTGCATTTCATGCTGAGTGGACAGTGTATGATCAAAAAAGTTAACAAAATTTAATGCTCCAGTTGTCCGAGCCGAACCGCTAGAGCGGGGGGCGGTGATGAGGGTATTTTCCCCTAACCACGGCATGGGCAAGGAGCGTCCTAACCAATGCTACACTGATACCTTATCTAGCCACACTGCCACCTCGCCCTCCTTTGGGGTGTGCAACCACCTCGGTCCTCCATCAGGTTGTGCTGCCACCTCTGTCCTCCATCAAGCGGTGCTGCCACCTCGGCCTCCATCAACCTGAGTTGTCACCTCGGCATCTCATCTGGCCGAGCTGCCACCTCAGCCCGATGTAAAAAATAAGGTTCCCAAAAATGTGCTCTCGTCCACTCCTACATTCAAGGAACGTAATCCCTATTCACAAGGATAAGACTCTATCCACTATACATCACCAGAGACATCTACCCCTCACACGGTTGGCATTTTCGAGATAAGAGGGGAATATTCCCCTAGTATACCTTAGGATCTGGAATATTCCCAGCATTAGAGAGCCATTACCCTCAAGGACTCTACGCCTAATAGGACTCTCCACAAACGTCTCCCATCCTCCCTCCATCAGCAGCCTATAAATATCAAGGTAAGCCTCCCTCAAGGGGGATTGATCACTTCTTTTACTAAAAAAGCTCTCTTGAGCATCTACTGTGGAAAGATCTGACTTAGGCATCAGAGAATCCCCTATCGGGTCAGCCTGGTTCTTCCCTATCCTCTCTTCTGTGCAGGTCGGCTGGAGCACCAGAAACTGCAGGGAAGATCGTCCAGTCAATTTTTTCCGCATCACTATCCATAGATGAAATGATGAGAGGGGGCAATGAAGCTGTGGGCCCTAGCAGCGGTAGTGATAGGGACTGCGGTGACAACAAAACATTGGAGTGCAGCTGAAGCTTGACCATGGATAGAGTCATAGAATCGAGTAATGAAAAGTCCATTTGAACCTCGATCGCAGTGTAAAGCATCACCACCAAAAATAACAACACTGATTCTTGCAAGGGCTCAACTGCTCAATAGTCACAAAGATGCAAGGGTGACATCTGATGGCTAACCTCAGAAGGAGGAGCTCGAGAAAGTTGGGAGAATGAAAGAAATAAGGGGACATGTCAGGTGGATAGTAGTATATGGGAGGATGGTTGTGATGGTGAATGGTTGGGGTGAAGAAGGGAGAGTAGAAGAGAGGACAGAAGTAACCTTTTTTTTTTTTTTTTTATTTAGCTTTTGGTGAAGTAATGACACTTAAAAGAAAGGATCGATACAGAATGGAGGTCACAAGGATATAATGAGAGCTGGCACTAGCCGTGAGCGACAGGCCAGAATAAGGAAAAAAACATTAACAATAATTACTAAGGAAATTCCTTTCAAATAAAATATAGAATCTACTGGTATTGATTCTGTATGAGATTTTAAGATTACTAGATCAAAGAGAGAGTATATGATGTGTAACTTTAACCACTCTATGATGGATAATGAAATAATGAAAATTGAGGAGAGAAAGATTCGATAAAGTGACTACTTTAAATATCTGGGGTCAATAATAAATAAAGATGGTGATATAGAGGACGATGTTTCACAAAGAATTAGAATGAAATGAATGAAGTGGAAAGATGCGTCCATAATGTATGAGGGGGTAATATTGGACAGTTATAAAGTGTCATATAGACAAGTTAGCTGTAGTTGAGATAAGGGTGTTAAGATGTATAAATGGAAAAACTAGGAATGATGAGGTAAAGAATGAATATTATAGCTGATTTGGGAGTTGCCCAGATCAACGACAAGCTCTATGAAAGTCGTTTGAGATGGGTCGATCATGTTCAAAAGAAGCCTGAAGATGCCCCATTATGAAGGAGTAATTTAATTCAAATTGAAGGAGAAGAGCTAGGGGTAGGCCTAAAATTACTATCGATGAAGTAATGAGGAATGATATGCATAGGCTTATTTTAGTCTCAAATATGACATTGGACAGAACCTACTGGAGGGCGAGAGTCCATGTAGCCAACCCTATTTAGCTGAGATTCTCCTAATTTGTTGGGTAGTGCCTCTCTCTCTCTCTCTCTCTCTCTTAATGGATCCATGTAGCAGATCCCATTAGTTGGGATAAGACTGAATTTGTTGTTGTTAATTGTATAATCATTCTCAACATGCAGGTTGAAAAGAACTGGGATCAACTTGATTAATTTTTTAAATCTTCATACTTATGCAATTTCAAATTGGGGTGCCCATACTATATGTTATTAAGGGTAGCATTATGTTATGATTATTTCTCTCTCATAACTAATCTAATAAAAAGGCATAAAGTAAATTTTTTTGGGAGAGAGTTTATGTTCAAGAGCGTGGCCCCTGCTCTAGCGTGTGAACCAATGGAAGTATATGAAGAAACATCAACAAGGGTAGAATTTCTTCCTTTCATCAGGGTGAGGCAATCATATTACCCGCTCCTAAGATTAGGCACATACATCACATTGCCGGATAGAGTCATTTTTCCCTTATTTATTAGTATTATTATTATTTGGAAAAACCCCAAAATATACATATAGGATGGGACAAATGTGGTGACTTTAGCCAAAATTGCTTCATGGTAGTGTGTGCGTTGAAGAGAGAAAGAAAGAGATTCTAAATGGACCAAATATCTATGGAGAGATTATTTTTTTTTATAGCCCTAATTATTTGCAACATTGGTAGATAGATATATTAAATTCTATGGACAAGTCATTTCCAAGCTCACTTGCTCAGCTGCTAGAATTGTCACATCATTTTTTCACATGTCACAATTATATAGGTAAGGGTGTTAATTGATTCGTTTCACAGTATGAAGGGTGGAAGCCAGAATATAAACAGTTCCAATATCCCAAATTGGAACTAATTAATGAATGGTTCTGATTAAACAGTTTTTACTGGTTTTTATTAGTTTTATTACCGGTTAGCAGTGCCACTTCTGGGCTCAATTGGGAATGGACCTATTTTTAAAACCCAAAAAAAGAAAGTTTAATATTGTTGGGCTTGAACCACGACATCTAATGTTCAAATTGTACTTATAAGAAATAAAAATACTTTAAATTAATGTACATAATATATAGGGGAAATTACCTAGATCCACTATATAAGAAAAAAAAAATTACAAAATAAGTATGTTTCAAATTTATTTTACATTGACTAGTTTCAACTTTGAAAATATTTACTTTATCCCCAAAATTAGTTATTACTCCTGCGGTTCAAGAGAAAATAAAAGTAAACTTCCTAAAATATCCCAACTTCAATTCTTTTATTTTTATTCAATTCATTTTTAATCGCATGTGGGACCTACTTCCTCCTCCCCTCTCCTCTTTTGCCTCTTCTCCTTCCTTCTCCACAAAGGCGGCACCCTCCCTCCTGCAACCCCTTGCTCTGCAACTCCACCCCAACCTGCAACCCCAAGGCCCTCCAAGAATTGAGGTTGGGTTTGTTTCGGATAATCCATTAAAAACAATTGGATTTAAATACATGGTAAAACTCAAGGTTATATTCAAAGCGCTAATTGAAAAGTACTGTCTTCACAACCAGCTACGGTGAGAAATGGAGATACAGAGTATTCTCAGCCACCCCAATGTTCCTCGTCTCTTTGGTTGGTTTCACGACAACGAACGCATATTCTTGATTCTTGAGTATGCCCACAGGGGTGAACTTTATGGGGAGCTTAGGAAGTCTTGCCACCTCTCAGAAAAGCATGCCGCTACTGTAAGAGTTCTTCCCTTATGTTAATTTTTGTTTTTTTATGATTCTTGTTCTTATACTTTAATTGTTCTAGGGTTTTCTATTATGTTCCTTTTGCATTGCAGTACATTGCAAGCCTCGCACAAACATTGGCCTACTGCCATGACAAGCATGTAATTCACCGGGACATCAAGCCAGAGAACTTATTTCTCGATTTTGAGGTGCACTACATGTTAGGAAAAATGAATTATTATATTACTTATTATCTAATATCTTATCAATAATGATAAGATTGGTTTTGTGAGTGTTTGACTCTAAGTAGGAAATCTCTATGCCAAAGTTGGGTTTATCTACAACTCTAAACTAACAGGGATTTTGGTTGAAGATATATATGGACTCTAAAAACAAAAGTGATATAGGATTCTAATTCTCTCATCTTTTATATAGTCATGCTTCTCTCTCTCTCTCTCTCTCTCTCTCTCTCTCTCTCTCTCTCTCTTGATCTCTACACTAGTAATTGAGTGGTAATTTGGGTTTTGTGAAAACCCTGACAATTGAGGAGGAGCTTGGACTCAAAGGGAACGCAAAGTTATACATGTGAGAATGACTCACTGTGAAATGGCTAAGATCATGTGGAAGCTTTGCACTTGTGGAGTTTCAGGTAATGATCTAAACCCCTCCATTAATGGTTGATTGAATGTCAAACCCTACCAGTGGGACGATCCAAATCGTTTCCGCACTTTCAATGTTATCAGAGCCTCCCTACTGATGGGGAGACATTCTGTTTAATTTCATAATATTATGTATTTGATCCATTAATTTTGTTTTCAATTAAAAAAATATATATATTTGTTCATTATTCCGTGAACAATACAGCAGAATAATTAACCCTTTCTTTTTGTTTCTTTTTTTTTAAGGAAAATATTTTTGTTTTTAAATTAAAAAAAATTATTTATGAATAGTGAAATATTGTTCACATAAATGTATTCACTGTTCACCGTGAATGTTGTTCTGTTCACCAAAAAAAAAAATTATAGGTACAGCAAGAAAGAAAAGAAAAGAAAAAAAAGAGGGGGTAGGGTTTGTAAAACCCTATCCAGAAATTACATAAATGCTCTTTATTTAAATGTTGTTTTATTTTATTTTTTGGTATGGGCTTAAGTGTTTATTTAATCCTGAGTGGGCTTATATAATATACACTGGTTGTTTTCTTTCATTTAAAGGGCCCATTATGGTATGGACTATATTCTGACATATGGGCAATAGTACCAAAGTACCTACTTTACATTAAATATGATTTAATATTAAAGATTATGTGTGCATGTATATGAGATAAGATGCACACATGATATTTTCATGACATGATTACATAGGTTTTTACTAAATGTTAGTAAAATTTTATGTGGTTTTTATAATTGTTATTTTTCCGTATTATTGGAATGAAATTGAAAGGATCAAATACATAATGTGTAAAGGATATTGTTAGCGGTTATGAGATTTAAAATGTACCACAATGATGGATATTTGGATAGCATGGCATGCATTTATGTGGTGGCTTGTATTTTATTTCTCTCTCCCTCTCTCTTTTCCCTTTTCTTTTTTACAAAAACATGTACTCCCCTTGGGCAGTCCAAATGATGGGTTGGTTTCCCAAGGTTTCTTTATTTTAAAGGAATGTAACATAATTAGACATTTTATTTTATTTGATCGTGAAAAGACTGGAGGAGGAGATTGCTTAGAGGAAGCGACAGGAGATGGAGAAGCAATTTTTTTGTTTTATTTCAATGGAAAGTTATCTTGGTTATAATTATTTACATTGCATTGTCACATAATTATGCTGTGTGGGAGTAATTAAAGAGGCTATGTTACTCCTACCCATCTTGGAATCAAATTGACTTCCATATGATGACACAGTCAATCTAATTCCAAATGTTATACTATAATCACTAAGGCTTTGTTTTATATTTTATGTGGATGATTATTTTATGATTCAGTTACATGTGATGTGTGGTGATGTTATCACCCTATTGTGTTTTTAGAAGAGATGGTTGTTCCTATTTCCCTAAACTTAAAAGCAAGTGTGTGATATGGAAAACCCTAACTGGTGGGATTTCCATGGCCTCGCTTAGTTAGTAAATGTAGAGGTCACATTGATCTACTTTTGCAGATGCCGATAGGATAATAGTTAAGTAGTTCTCTGAGACCATCTTCATTTATCTCATATGTGATAGGTAGAGAACATGGTCAGTGGGGGTGTACTGTGATAGTAGAGACTAGCCTATGATGCTATAATTCACTCCGAAGCAAAGTATATACATTTGACTTGAGTGTTTATTAGCCGATAGGAATGGACATAACACTCAAGTGGCCAAAAGTATAGGAAGTCTTCAAGATGGATAGAATGGTCCACTCAACCAACATGTATATGATGAACTCTAATAGGCTAAGTCATGTGCATAAGGGTTGAGATGTTCCAATCACACCTCATAGCTAAAGGGAAGCTTAAGGTGTGGGTAATCGTTGTATTTAGACTTGCCCTTTATTTTCAACAATATTAATCATGCTAATTTTTCCTTATACATCATATAGATATTTAATATGTCATGCTAAATGAACTACGTTACCCTCATTAAAGACCATATCCTGATTGGACCCAACTATGTTGACTGGAGGAGGAACATTAAATTGCTCCTAACTACAGAAGGTCTAATTTCTGTCATAGAAGATGGAGAACATTCATTCCCTGATACTATGGAGGGTGAAAAGAAAGCTGCCTATGAGTTGTTTCAACAAACAATTCTAAGGCCAAGCTCCTTGTTTTGAATTCAATAGATAAGACCATCAAGGATTCTGTAAAGGATCTAAGTTTTACTAAAGGCATGTTGGAGGAGTTGAAGAAGCTGTATGGTAAGCAAAACAGACATGCACATCATCAGCTTGTCACTCTCCTCCACAAGACTAAGATGACTTCAGGGATTTTAGTTATCAACCATGTGATGAAATTACAGAGTTTATTCCAAGAACTATAAGCCTTAGGGACATCCTTTAAGCTGAACTAAAAAACTGATGTCATACTCTACTCACTATCTCAGGAAATCTATGAATCTTTTATTTGTAATTATAATATGAATAAAATTTTTGTAGAGCTTCCAGAGCTAGGAAATATGTTGCAAGAAGTAGAGGCGACATATAAGAAACAAAAACCTTCTTCCTCTAAACCGAAAGGTATGAAGAAGAAGAAGAAGACCAATAAAGGTAAGACCCTTAAGGTGGCTAGTAAGAGAGTGGAGAAGGGTAAGAAACCTGAGAAGGGACGGACATTAGAAGAGAAATTATTGTGGATACTTAATGACTCTAAAGAAGAAGTCAGATGAAGGTATATCTGAAACATGTCCTTTATAAGTCTAATTTTTCAGAAGAACCATCTAATACGTGGTTGGTTGACTTTGGTTTGACCACCCATATTTATAATATGTTGTAGGGGTTCAGGATGACCAAAAGACTCAACAAGGATGAGGTTCATCTCAAGATGGGAACTGGAGCTGAGGCCACAGTAGAGGCCGTAGGAGAATTTAGTTTGCATTTTGAAAAAACAGTTTTAATTTTAAAAGATTTTTTTTTATGTTCCTTCCTTTAGAAGAAATATTGTTTCTATTTCAAAACTAGTCATTGATGGATATTCATTTCAATTTGGATTTAAACTATCTATTCAACTGAATGGTTTATTTATTACAGCTGGTTGTTTACAGAATGATTTGTGTTTCTTGAAACCTATTTTAAATGCAAATGAATTTCCAAATGTAACTTTAAAAATGAAATTAGCTCCAGATAATTCCATTTATCTTTGGCACCTTAGGTTAGGTTATATTGGAGTAAATAGAATTTACAGGTTGGTCAAGGATGACCCTTTTGAAAGTCTAAAGGTAGAATCTTAACGAACCTGCGAATCCTGGCTAAAAAGAAAAATGACCATGAAACCCTTTTCATCTAAGGGTAAGAGGGCTGAAAACTTGTTGGAATTAATACACTCTGATGTATGTGGTCCCATAAATGTTCAAGCAAGGTATTGTTATGAATATTTTGTAACCTTCACTGATGACTACTCTCGATATAGATACATTTACCTAATGCTTTGAAAATCGAAAACCTTTGAAAAGTTCAAGGAGTTCTGAGCAGAGGTAGAAAAGCAGTTGGGTAAGTGCATCTAGACCCTTTAATCAAATCAAAGAGGAGAGTATTTATCGGATGAGTTCAGGGACTATTTAAAGCAAGCTTCTCATTTGGTAGTCCCAGGGACACCTCAACAGAATGGTGTAGCAGAGAGAACAAACCGTATCCTATTAGATATGGTTCGGTCTATGCTCAGTTATTCAGAATTGCCTACGTCATTTTGGGGTTTTACCTTGGAGACCGCCATCTATATTTTGAATAGGGTTCCAACAATATTTGTCCCTGAAACACCCTTTGAGTTGTGTTATGGGAGAAATTCTAGCCCACAACATATTAGGATTTGGGGTTGTATTGCACATGTAAGGAAGCAACAAACAGATAAGTTGGAATCCCAAACAAATAGATGCTACTTCCTAGGATACCCTAAAACAGCTATTGACTATTATTTCTATGACCCTGTTGATCAAAAAGTCTTAGTTAGTAAACATGCAACGTTCCTTGAAGAGGATCTGATCACTTGTAGATCGGATCAATGGTCATAAAAAAAATATCTAATGACCAAGAACCTTCTGCTCCTATTGTACATCCTATTGACATACCCACTGACATGCCCACTGAAGTGAATCAGCCCCAAGAGCCTTGACGGAGTGGGAGGTCCATCAGGCCTCCAACTCGTTTGACACTTCTCAATGAAGATGATCAAAAGGTGAAAGAGTTCCATATTATTTCTGACATTTCGGAGTTAGACCCATTTTCCTACAAAGAGGCCTATGAGATTGACTCCATGCATTCCAACCATGTCTAGACTCTAAAGGATCTACCTCAAGGTGTTAAGCCTATAGGATGTAATGGATCTTCAAGTGGAAGAGAGGTGTGGATGGGATGTGGAGCGTTTCAAAGCAAGACTGGTGGCAAAAGGTTACACCCAAAAAGAAGGAGTGGATTATGATGAAACCTTTTCACCATTAATGATGATTAAATCCATTAGGAATTTATTATCGATTGCTGCACACTATGACCTTGAGATATGGCAGATGGATGTACAGACCACTTTCCTTAATGGACATTTAGATGAAGTCATATACATGCATCAACCAAAAATATTTGCTTCCTCAGGGGAAGAAAACAAAGTGTGCAGACTTTTGAGATCTATCTATGGTCTTAAACAGGCTTCTAGAAGCTGGAACATATGTTTTGATCAAACCATCAAAAAGTTTGGGTTAGAGCAAAACATTGATGAGTGACGCATTTACAAGAAGTCCAATGGGAATAGCGTTTGTTTTTTTGTCCTCTATATAGATGATATCTTGCTCATTGGGAATGATGTGGGATTTCTTTCATTTGCAAAGGTGTGGCTATCTAGGACATTCTAAATGAAGGACCTTGGTGAAGTCAGTTACATCCTAGGAATAAAGCTTGTGAGAGATTGTAAAAATAGGATGTTAGGCTTGTCACAATCGACTTATATTGAAAAAATATTAGACAAATTTAACATGCAGGATTCCAAGAAAGGAAGTGTTACCTTCAGGCATGGAATCACTCTATCTAAATCACAATGTCCTCAAACTGTTCAGGATATTGAGGCAATGAAGAAAATCCCTTACTCTTTGACTATAGGGAGTCTCATGTATGCAATATTATGTACTAGACCAGACATTTGTCATGCGATAGGGATTGTGAGCCGTTATCAATCTAATCCAGGACATGAGCATTGGACTACTGTCAAAAGCATCCTCCATTATTTGAGGAGAACGAAGGATAATTTCCTAGTCTATGGTATTGACCAATTGTCAATTGTGGGTTATACAAACTCAAATTTTCAAACTAATAAAGATGACAGAAAGTCTACATCAAGAATGGTATTTGTTATGGGAGGTAGTGCTATAATTTGGAAGTGTCAAATAGAAGTCAATGGCTGACTCCACTACTGAGGCTAAATACCTAACAGTTAGTGAAGCAGCTAAGGAAGGGTTTGGCTCAAGAAATTCTTGACCAACTTGGGGATGGTCCCTGAGCTCGTCGAGCATCCCATCATGTTGTATTATGACAACCAAGGAGTCATAACACAAGCAAAGGAATCAAGAGCGCATCAAAAGAACAAGCACGTGAAACGAAAAATATCACTTAATTCGTGAGATTATACAACATGGTGATATAGCCATAGCTAAGGTTGACTCTGCTCAGAATCTGTTTGATCCCATGACTAAGGGTTTGTCGCCTAGTGTATTTGAGAAACATGTTGAGAACATGAGCATTAGGTTTATGGAAAATTGGCTTTGATGTACAAACTTGTTCGTTTAAATTAAATTGTTTAAGTTAGTTTTAATTAGCATGATTATTTATTGAGCTCAGTTTGTCCATAGGTTTGTTAACCTAAAACTATTCACCACTAGGGGCGAGATTGGACACCTTGTCTTCATAGTGGTCACATTGTGTGTATCTAGAGATGTTGATTTCAGAGTACAAATGTGAGTGATATATTGTCGATTTATAAGAAAATGAAATTCTCTTAATTAGTTTATGATCAATCCTTTGACCTGAGGGGTCCTTATCGATGCGGACAAGCATTGTGCATTTGGGTGTGCCAACAATTGATGTCTCTTTGACTATATATCAGTACGTTGGACTCGTAATATTGGGTCATATTCGAAAGAGATTGCCAACAAGGAATCCACTGCCCTTTTTAGGAGAATATCAAGGAGAGAGAAAGTATATATTTGATTGGATAAAATTCGGATCTAGGGGTATTTCAATAAAATATTTTTAATATTTGAAAAATTAATATAAATTATTATTTATATTCAAAAAAATTTTGAAAATGTTTTCCTGGTCCAATCAAGTATACAGAATCTCTGAAATGGCTTTATAGTTCATTGGGAACTTGACAGTATTTAACACATGCCCTATAATGAACTATGTGATATTAATCAGTGGGGGATAGATGCATAAATAACTATTTATTTTGGATAATGATTGTTACATCGACTTGGCAGCATATGTATTGATTAATGTTGTATTATGAATACAATACTGTTAAGATACATAGTATGCTGGGTGGAATCCCAATGGGATACATAGTATGCTGGGTGGAATCCCAATGGGATCCTACCCCTTTCCTATAAGTTTAACCCATATGTACAGCATCAAATGATCATGAATTCTTTTTTGTAATATCCTCTTATGAGATATGATCTCATAGTAGGATGGAGGAGATTGTTAGGAAAAAGGAATTATTATATTGCTTATTATCTAATATCTTATCAATAATGATAAGATTGGTTTTGTGAGTGTTTGACTCAAAGTAGAAAATCTCTATGCCAAAGTTGGGTTTATCTACAACTCTAAACTAATAGGGATTTTGGTTGGAGATATACATGGACTCTAAAACCAAAGCGATATAGGATTCTAATTCTCTCCTCTTTTGTATAGTCGTGCTTCTCTCCCTCTCTCACACTCTTGATCTCTACACTAGTAATTGAGTAGTAATTAAGGTTTTGTGAAAACTCTGACGATTGAGGAGGAGCTTGGATTCAAAGGAAACACAAAGTTGTACGTGTAGGAAGGACTCACTGTGAAAAGGCTAAGATTGCGTGGAGGCTCTGCACATGTGGAGTTTTAGGTAATGAGCTAAACCCCTCTAATAATGGTTGATTGAATGTCTGACCCTACCAGTGGGACAATCCAAATCATTTCCGCACCTTCACTACAGAGATGTGTCTCATTCTCTTTTCGTTTTTGTTGACATCAATTGGCATCTTCATTTCGAAGTCGGAAAAAAGTAAAAGAACAAAATGGTAGTATACCCAGTTGTGAGGTTTAGATAATGAATTTGGATCATTTTTAAACTGAGGGAGTTATTTTGGGTTAGCTCATGTGTCTGTGAATTCTACTAGTTGCAACTGTGTGGGACACATTATGATTATATAAAAAACAATGTTATTCTTTTTTAGCCATCCATCTCATCCATCTATTGACTCAACTTAATATTGAGAAACTTCAGTGTCAATTTACAATTATTTGTTATCGCTTCTAGTAGTTTGTCTATTTACCAAGCTTCTAAATTCTTCAGATGCGGTTTTCAGTGCTACTATGTATTTTCTCAATCGGCCTTTGTGGAGAACGAAGGAGAAGAGGCAGAAAATGAGAGGGGAGGAGGAAGTGGGTCCCATATGCGATTAAAAATTGAATAAAAATAAAAGAATTGAGGTTGGGTTATTTTAGGAAGTTTACTTTTATTTTTTTCTTAAACCGTATGAGTAATAACTAATTTTGGGGATTGAGTAAATATTTTCAAAGTTGAAACTAGTTAATGTAAAATAAATTTGAAACCTACTTATCTTGTAATTTTTTTTCTTATCTAGTGGATCTAGGTAATTTCCCCTAATATATATCCACCATAAGACACTACAAGTGCATATAGTATGCTAGGATCAACCAGTTTTATTTTTTTTAATCGATTTAATATATATAATCAGTTTAATAGCATACCAGTTTTGATGGTTTTTAACTAGTTGGTTTGTCAATTTGAAATCAAACCGCTTCATTGAATAAAAAGATTAAAATTTTAATTAAATCCAAAATCAAACCAATTAATGAATGATTTATCGATCGGATGGTCCGATGTGATTTTAGTAAAAGGTTTCATTTGCCTATTTTGGATGAAACACTACTTAAATGAAACAAGCAACAACTAGGGCCCGTTTGATTTTTTTTTTTGCTATTTGTGTATCTAGAAACTATTTTGGAATTGCAAAAAGATCTTTGATTTTTCTATTTCCCGAAACGTTTTCAATAGTGTAATCGGGTTCAAGACACGAGTGAAGGCACAACGTTATAGATATTCAACTCACGAGTGAAAGCATGACATTAGAGTTGCAGGTATGCTTTACGGAGACGAGCTTTATAAGGATGAAGGTAGTCCAGAACTGTGAACTTCGCACAAACAGGTTGGAGTCACCGATTCTGGATAGCGAGGAGTTTCAACAATGGGTTGAGGTTGGGGTAGGTCGAGTGAAGCATCAGATTTTGTTTCCAGAAATAGAAAAATAAGTTTGACTTATTTCTCCATTCCAATTTTTAGACACAGAAATATGTATAAATTTCTATTTCTATTTCAAAAAATTAAGTGAAATGAAATAGAAAAATCAAACGTTTTTTGGAGTGTTTTTCCATTTCTAAGCATAGAAAACGGAGAACACGTTTCTAGAAACAAAATCAAATGGGCCCTAATACAAAGATTGAAAATTTTATTTTTTTGAGTTTCTTACTGTTAAAAGGGAAAGTAAATGGGTATCGAGGAATACCTCAGTATAACTTTCCTCGTAGCGGAATGGATCGAGTTGCACCACGAGTCGATCCGCACGAATAGTGACGAAGGAAAGGTTACGATGATCTCGCTAGGCAACATTCCACCCTCCAAATATAAGGATTGCAATGGAGATCCTTGGAGACACACTCTCAATTGGGAGAGACAGAAGAGAATAGGGAGAAAGAGATTAGGTCAAAGCCCTAATTGGCTTTGTCGCCAAAACCCTCTTATTTATAGAGAATTGGCTAGCTAGGGTTCCTAATCCTAGTGGGTCTATAATTACCCCAAGTGGGCAACCCAAGAAGGAACTGGGTCGAAACCCAGTCTAACCATATTAATTAACATCTCCCACTCGCCCACACAAGGTGGACATACTCAATTGTCCATTCTAGAAGTTTATCTACCATATGTGTCTAATCATATAGGAAATCGAGTGTGCGACCTAACGAGATAATACGAATGTAAGAGTGTTATATTAAGCTTCCATCTAACTAACATAGCACATCACTCAGTGTTGACCTTAAAACATGTAATGTGCTTATGACTATGTCGAAACACAAATACGGCAAGTCGCCTGGGCAATAAGCCACAAAACAAGGGTGCAATTTCAAATAGTTTTTTCTAAGCCCATATGTCAATCTGACTATTCCTAACCGCTTTCCCAATCGTGTCGTGTTAGACCGCATCATCCATGATCCTAAGGAGCATGTCAAAGTAGCATTATTGGGCATCATCTTATAACATGGTCTTAGGTAGAGGGTATCCTTAGGATTAACTCAGCTTGATCCAAGTGGCTCACACAGTGATGAAGAAGGGATCCATTCAGTCACTCTCACAAACGGTCATAATAAATCACATACAGTATGAAATGTATGATATGGTGCAACTCATACTAAGGTGGGAATATCACTCATAAAATAAAAAGAACACCATACAAGTCTAGATTTAGTCTCACTTTCAAGCCCATAACCTAGGTAAATCAGCCCAGCCGCCCCCATAGCGTCTGCCTGAGTTCTCACACTTAGTTATAAGTAGGCTACACTGAGATATGGGATCTCTGTGTTCAACCATAGAAAGGTCTCATATTAGCTCTAACTAAGGCACCACTTAGCTAAAAATTTGTCTGTTCATCTCGCTCTCTATCTTTAAGTGCCAAGGTGAATTTGGCTCATTCTGCTCATTGTTTCTAAGCGCCAAGGTGAATCACCCGTGTGATTGGGTCGATTCGAGCCTGATAGCATATTTAAAAAATAAAATGTGTACACACTTATATCACCCTAAATAATTATGTCTTATATATATATGTATATATATATATATATATAAATTAAGGAGTGATAACAATAATGTATAAAGAAAATGTCAAAACTCAAAATACAAATCATCCATGTCTATGTCCCAGATTCCTAACATGAATAAGGAAAATATCCCAAGTAATAGGCTTAGTCAATGGATCAGCCACCATGCTACTCATGGAGATATGCTTCAAGACAACTTTCCCTTGTGCAACCATTTCTCAAATGTAGTGATATCTGATGTCTATGTGTTTGGCTTTCCCATGGAACTTGGGGTCCTTGACGAATGCCAAAGCTATCGTACTATCATAGTGTGCAAGCATTCCATATACTGAATGATCGATAATGCCAAGGCATTGTAGGAATTTCCTCTGTCAAACGACCTCCTAAACGGTCGTCGAGCATGTAATGTACTCGGACTCCATCATAGATAAGGCGATGCAAGTCTGCTTCTTGCTACTCCAAGATACGACCCCACCTCTTAGGACAAATGCATATCCTAAAGTAGATTTGCGCTCACCTCTGTCACTAGCCCAGGCGGTATCACTGTAGTCTCTCAATCTCAAATCCGAACCACTATAGGTGACGGTGAGATCAGTGGTTCTACGAAGGTATCAAAAGATTCTTTTTACTACCTGCCAGTGGTATGGTCCTGGATTACTCTGGTAACGACTAACCATGCCAACTGTGAAGCATATATCTGGATGCGTGCATATCATCATGTACATCCGACTGCCTACCGCTACTGCATAGGGTACTTTAGACATTTGATTCTTCTCTGCATCTGTCTTAGGGCACTGGTCAAGGCTCAAAACACAGGCCTTGTCCATAGGAGTGTCAATAGGTTTAAACTTATCCATGTAGAATCGTTCAAAGATCTTCTTTATGTAAGTCTCTTGAGACAAACTAAGAATATTCCTAGAGCGATTCCTAATAATCTTGATGCCTAACACAAAGTTGGCTTCACCCATGTCCATCTCAAAAGTAGAGGACAACCACTCTTTAGTGGCAACAGTCATCTCCATGTCATTCCCAGCCAATAGAATGTCGTCAACATATAAGGATAGAATAAGGAAACTTCCCTTGGACCATTTCACATACACATAATGGTCCTTTTCAATCATTTCAAAACCAATATAGGTAATGGTATGATGAAATCTAAAGTACCACTACCTAGACGATTGTTTAAGGTCATATATAGAGCGTTTGAGACAGCAGACTTTGTGCTCTTGTCCTTTGGCCTCAAAACCCATTGGTTGATCCATAAAGATCTCCTCGTCCAGTTCTCTATTGAGAAATACAATTTTAACATCCATCTGAAAGAGCTCCAAATTCAATTTTATGGTAATGGCTAGAATGAGGCGAATTGAGACAATTCTCACCATTAAGAAGAAAGTCTCATCATAGTCTACACCCTCCTTTTAGGTATAGCCCTTCGCCACAAGGCGTGCCTTATACTTGTCAATTGAACCATCCACTTTGTGTTTGACCTTTAAAACCCATTTGTTTCCAATGGTCTTACGCCCAGGAGGTAAGTCAACTAACTCCATACTTGGTTCTTACTCATAGAACTCAGTTCATCCTCCATAACAGCTTGCCACTTATCCTTAGCAAGTGAGGAGAGCACCTCTCAAAAAGAAGCGGCCTCATCCTCATCCTTTGGAACATAAATGAGAGCTTCCCCTTCAATCTCAAAATGACGACAGGGAATATGCCCACGAGTTCTCCTATGCAAGAGGGAATCCTGATGATCGTCTAGTGGTACACTCCCACCAGGCTAGTGGTCAGTCTCACTTTCTCTGGTGATTATAGGATGAGTTAATTCCCCACCCTCACCATGAATAGGTGAGACGCTTTCCTCGTCCTCTATCTCAAGAGGTCGAGATCCCTGTTGGCGTCACCTATGCTAAGAAAATCTATCTCAATAAAGTCGATATCCCGTGACTCTATCTCAATTATTCCTCCGTCAAGGTGTTCACCGTACATAACATAACCCTTCGAGCTATCGGAATATCTTATAAAGATGTGTTTTCTAGCTCAGGGCCAAGCTTCCTAGACTTATGAGAGGTGTTGTGAACATAACCTGCTAATCCCCATGGTCACATATGCCCTAAATTTGACTTTGCATCCTTCCATAACTCATAGGGGGTCCAAGGAGCTGACTATGAAGTCATTTGATTAAGGATGTAGGCAACAGTCAGAAGAGCATCCCCTCAGAAAGATATCGGGCGGTTGGTTTACGCCATCATCGACATAACCATATCTAAGAGTGTCCTATTTCTCCTCTTCGTAATGCCGTTTTTCTACGGAGTGCGAGAAATGGTTAACTACCTATGAATGCCCTTCTCCTCATATAGTTCTTTAAATTGGTCGGATAGATACTCATGTCCCCGGTTAGTGTGCAGAGTTTTTGAGCTCTTACTTGACTAATTCTCAACCTCTGCCACAAAGCGTTTGAAGCAATATAATGCCTTGTATCGGTGAGTGATCAGATACACATAACTATATCGCGAATAATAATCAATAAATGTAAGAAAATATGAGGCGCCATGGTGTGCCTTTACATTCATAGGTCCGCAAATATCTGAGTGGATAAGTTCTAGAGGTTGGGTAACTCGGACTGCCTTTCCAAAAGGCTTTCGATGAGCCTTACCTACTAGTCAAGGCTCGCACACAGGGAGGTTAGCTTTAGCGAGTGGGCCTAAAAGGCCTTCTCTAGCTAACCTACTCATCCTATCTTGCCCTATGTGTGTCCTAATGTAGGTGTCCTAATCTAGCATGCCATGTAATAGATTCAAAATTATCACATGTATTAACTATATAAGAAACAAATGAAACTGAATCAGTCAAATCTAATTTAAAAAATCTATCAAGTAAGGATCCACGTCCAACAAAAATACCGCTCAAATAAAACTCTAAAGTGCAACCATCAATATGGAATGAATATCCTAAAGGCAATAATGCAGAAACTAAAAGTAGATTATGCTAAATATCAGGTGTGTAAAGCACATCATGAAGAAGCAAGGTGTGTCCAGTATGCATCTTGAGTTGATAAGTACCAACACCTCAAACTGTTTCACTGGTAATATTCCCCATGAACACATTCTAGGATCCAACTGAAATTCTGCAATAATCTACAAAACCCCTTTGATCTTGCACTATATGTTTTGTTGCTCCTTTATCCACAATCCAATCAGACTGTGTATGGGCAACCAAAACATGGATACAAACATATGTATAGGGAGAGTGGGATAGAAATGGTACCTTCTTCGGCTCAATGCAATCATAAGCCCATTACCCCATCTTTTGGATGTTGTAGCATTTGACATTGGATAAATCTTTCTTTCTGCCACGCCTGCCTCTTTTGTCCTTGATTGGCTTGCCTTCTTTTGGCTTCTGGTTCTGAGCCATACCCTGGTTTCTTGGGTTACCTTGTCTTTTGCGTTTGAACTTGCGCTTGCCTCCCTAGGTGACTAGGGCAGTTACGCAGTTCGGCTCTTGGCGCTCAGCCTCAAGTTTCACATGTTGTGCAACATCAACAAAATTTCTAATGTTGTCATTGTGTGTGAGAACGATTTTTATGGGGTTCCAAGAATCAGGTAATGTCCTATTGACAGCTTAAACCTGCTATTCATCAGTGAGAGTGGTCCCAACATCTTTCAACTTCCAAATCATGTCCTTGACCACCCTAAGGTGTATAGGCATAGTGTGCTTAGAATCCATTTTATACATCTCAGACTTCAAGGTCATACCCATTAACCTTGGAGTAGATGTACCTCTAAAGTCAATGTTCAACTGGTCCCACATGGACTTAGCTGTGGTGTGTTTCTCATAATCACCAATCAACTCATCATGCATAGCGCTGAACATAATAAAGCGCGTACTGCGATCTTTATTCACCCACTAATTATAGGCTTCCATATCACGACGGTGCTAAGCAGTAGTACCCTCAGCAGGTTTATCCATAATGTTGGTCAAGTACTCAAGATAGTTTTGCTCATTGAGCAAATATTAAATCTTTTGATGCCACATATCATAGTTGGATCCAGTCAATTTGTCACCCTTGGTGAGGTCCACAACAGCATGATTAGTGGTCATATCACTACACACAAAAATGTGCAAGGTAAACATTAGGTACACATTAAGAATTTGTTCCAGAAACCCTAATTAAAATTAATGGTTCCTTACAGCACACAGTGAGACCAAAAATTTCTCTAGGCTCATAATCAAATCTCACATTTGTGGGTCAGGGACATAATTTTAATCGATTTCGAACAAATATAAAAAGAATTAGGTATCTCCAATCCATAAAACTATGCCATACAAATGGATGCGCATGGGTCCCATATAGGAACCCGATTGGTACTTAAAGTGGCATGTCGAGGTAGTGTAAATGTATAATATGTAGCACGAGGCACTTACCCTTTACAAGGCTTCTCAAAAATTAATTACATTGTCCTAAAAAAATAATTACATTCTCTAAAAAATCTTACTACATCAATCTACTGAGTAGGGAGTGCCGCACTTTACATCATACATGAAGACTATCTCTAACGTACATACATGAACATGCCCACTTTAATTAAATACCAATCATGATCTCTAACCCAGAAAAAACCATGGGTCAATGGGTGGAGATCAACCACGCATCCCAACAACTGGAGCGAGTCTCAAGTCAAAACCGCCATGGGATGGTGTGATGATTTGTTAATACATACACATATACATGCTAAAACACATTTCAAAACAATAATATGTTTGGCCCAATAATGCGAAGGTCACAAGTTCGAGTCATGCCAATAATCCCAATAATGTAAAGCAAACAACATAAATATGCATCCTCATATCAACTACTTCAAGTAAATCATATAAGGTGCCCTCTCACTTGACCGAAGTCATTAAGGGAAAAAACGTAATTTTAGGTAGGGTTACACAAACTCAAACCCTAAATTACATTATAAAAATAAACCCTTGGGTAGGGTTCAACAAATAAACCCTTAATCACAATCAGAGTTTAAATTTTTCAATATTGTGAGTCCAAAATGATCGGATCCAATACTAATCCTATCAAACCCTACCAAATCAACCTTGACATAAATAGTATTTTTTTTCCATGGACACAAGTTACCAACTTGTTTCTCATAGAATCTCTGTCCACCTTCAAGAAGCATCTTATGGCCACTTCTTGTGCAGAAAATCACACAGAATTCAAGCAAAAATGCTCTTTTTCATTATGGCAGAATCAAGATTTCTTCATCCAGCTTCCTTTCAAGAAGAATGAATATATCAACCCCACCAAGGAGAACAATTCTGGGATGAACCCTGAACATCTTGCTTTGGCTATTGAGGAACTTCAACAGCTCCAACAACAACAGTTGATTGAACCAACCACCTCAACATGGGCATGTGAAGCTTTCTATGTGAACAAAAGAGCAAAGCAAACTAGAGGAAGGATGAGACTTGTCATTAATTATCAACTTCTTAATGTTTCTCTTGTAGATGACATGTTTCCTCTACCAACAAAGCTAGTTCTTTTATCCCAATTACTAGATGCCTGAGTTTTTTCAAAGTTTGATCTAAAAGTAGGGTTTTGGCAACTCGGTATTCATCCAGATGACAAACCAAAGACAGCTTCCTGCATTCTTAGCCATCATTATCAATGGAAAGTCATGCCATTTGGCTTGAAAACAGCTCCATCCATCTTCCAAAGAGCTATGATGAAGATTTTCTCCCCTATTGAGAAATCTGCTTTGATCTATATTGATGATATTCTTCTCTTCTCCAAAGACATGGATTCTCATTCCAAATTGTTGCAAGAATCCTACTCTATTGTGCAAGCCCATGGAGTTATGCTCTCTCCGAAGAAATTGACAATTGGCATCTCTAAAACTGATTTCCTTGGAGTCACCATTAGAGATGAACAATATCAGCTTCAACCTCATATTGGAAAATCACTACTCTAATTTCTTGATGACAATCTTACTAAGCAACAAGTGCAGCAATTTCTTGAAATTGTCAATGATATGTTGGAATTCATTCCCAGCAGGATCCAACTCACAACAATTTTACCTGCCTTTTTGAAAAAGAATGCTCCACCATAGTCTTCTCAACATACAAAAGCAATTCAGTCATTGAAGCAGGTAGCACAATCTCTTTCACCATTAAAAATCCCTTCTATAGAATTGAGATACAGTATCTACCTGAAGACCAGTAGATACATCCAATAAATTACCCTGTAGTAAATCTTTATATTGTGTTTCCCAAAAATCCTACAATAGCAAAGAAAAAGATTTTGCAGTTCAAACAGAAGGCCCTTCCTCATCAGAAACATCTGGAGATGATAGTACCAGATGCTGGGGAGGTTGAGAGGCTAAGGTATTTTGGAGGGAAGAGAGGATGTTTGGGTTCTCTATAGGACCAAAAGTTGGGGCTGGCTGTGAGGATGACGGAGGAGGTGGAATATAGGGGATTAATGAAGGAGGGCCAAAGGAAGGAGGAGTATATAGTGGAAGTGAATATGAAAAGGGGGGTTGTCTTGATAGTTGGGTTTCTACATAGGTGGGCTTTGGCTGGGGTTTAGGTTTTAGGGTCCGCTTTAATTAGCACTGCTAATCTTAGACAACTTTTAACATGTCTATAGGAAAAGAGTTATATGGAACAGTAGTAGGCAAAGGCCTTACATTAGGGTTACCAATACTCATATAAGCATCATAGAAATTCTTATATAGCTTAGAAGGAGGTACAAAAGGTGTGGGGGTAAAAGTTTGAGTGGTTTGGGAAGGAAGGAAAGAGGTTTGTGGAAAAGCTTAGGACGCTTGAAGGGTTCTGAGCTGGGCCTCTAAAAACTTTCTCTCCTTTTCTTTCTCTACTAGAAGACGATATGCCTAGTTATAATCCGAAACATAAGCCACAATTCCCATTTGTTATTGGTGTACTTCTTCTATCTTGGCCTTTAACTCATTTATCATCCAAGAATTGGTAGAAACAGATTATTGTAGTACTCCTTGGGATTGTACATCTGTTGTTGATTCTGGGCAATTTGCTGCAGGTACTGATTTTGGACTAAAGCATTTTCTGCTTGCCAATTCAAAGCAGCTTCTATTGGAGAAAGAGGAGATGGTTGCCCATTAGACTGGATAAATTTGGAATGGATCTTCCATTGGTGTTGTCTATGTTCATTGTCTTCAAAATCCATGGTAGATGGAAAATCTTTCTGGACAGAAGAAGAACTGGAGGCTGGTGATGATGGCGGACGAATCATATGATAGGGGAGGAGTTCTATTGCTGTCTAAGAGGAAGGATGTCCATATTCCACAAGGAATTGATATTTGCCATTGTCCTCTCCCAAGGGACCAACAAAAGAGTCTCTAAGCTCATACCTTTCTCGAAGGCTTTGCTGAGAGGTTTTCTTTTTTCTAGACTTTTTAGGCTTACTCCATTGATCATCACTTTCTTTAGAGGAACAAGAGAGGCAGTTACCAATATTAAATCATTTGTGTCCAGAAGCACTTTAAAACTCATAAACAGGAGCACCATGTTCAGTATAGGCTGCTATGGGAACAGAAAGGAGTTCTTCAGTGCGATGTTGCTGAGGGAGAACAGGCAAAATGGCTGAAACTGGAGGAGGAAAATGAATCTCAACTTGACCATCTGGTCGTCGAGAAAAGGTAGGATCTATTAACATAAGGGGTTGAGACTGTGTCTGGTTTTGAGCTTGTATTCGATGCTCATACGTAGTAATCCATGCTTCAGGTAATAAATTCATAAGGTCAGGTCGAGCGATCTGTCTAGGAACATAAGTAATAGTAGGAACCAGCTGGGAATCTACGTTGATAAGGAGAAAATCATAAGAATGGCCTGTAACAAGGTGAAAAGCATGATTTTGAAGCCGGTACACCATCTTATAATGAAGAGTTGATGCCTTAGCATCAGGGGATTGTGGAGCACCTGTGATTTGGACTTGAAGTTGCAGAGCAGTGGTAAGATGTGGATCATAAAGAGGAATATTATAATTTGGATAGATGGTGAAGAAAACTGCTCCTGCATTTAGTGTAGTCTAGATGTCTGTGATGACGACATACTCAAATTTTTGAAACCGGCTGTCAAGAAGATCCATCCTTGTGACCACTGGAAGCCCTTTTCGGCCATGGAAAGAAAGGGCTAAACGGATTGCTCCAAAATGGAGGTGAGTATAGCCTTGGGCCATTGCAGTAGCAGGTAGATTAAGAGGTAGTTCAAGAGTAAAGAATTGCTCTTGAGATGTAGCAGGGATGACACACTGATCATACTGAGATGCCTAGACTAACTCTTTAGCAATAGGGGTTTTCTTAGGTGCAAAAATTGCAGTAATCTTTTTCTTTATTGTTGCAGGATTTTTGGGAAACACAGTATAAGGATTTACTGTAGGATAATTTGTTGGATGTATCTGCTGATCTTCAAGTAGATATTGTATCTCATATAGATAATCAACTTTGGATGCATTACTGGAATGTAGAGGTAAAGGTTCAGTTGAGAAAGAAGAAGTAGAAGGTTAGGACGGAGCAAGAATAGGCACTGGTAAGGATGTCAAGATAGGAAAATTTCTCCTTCGAGGATATCAGTTAGACTATAACATTGGGGATTCATTAAAGTATATCAGAGAGGTGTCTGCTGAGATGATCTACACAATAATCTGTATAGGAAACCTAATGCCGAGATGAAAAGACAACAACGCCATCATGGCAAAAGCTCACCAAATATCTCAAGGCCAATGTTCACAATTGCAGGTTATTGGACATGAGACAAATATGCTCGTCTTCTCAAGCTACCTGACCTACTATTAACTTATTTGTTCTGATGTGGAAGATCCGGAAGACCGGCAACCATAGAGCATACGTAAGCGAAGGTATAAAGAAAAATATCCCCAATATCATAGAAAGAAAGATACTTCAAAGAATAAGAAGAGACTTAGACTCAAAACATGGCTCTAATACCACACTATAATACTACAAGCCTCGATACATAACGCTAGGGAGACAACCCTTATAGAGACATCCTGGACTTCACAACCTTTGAAAACCGTAAAGCCCCTTATAGACATCCCAGACTTCACAACCTTCGAAATCCGTAAAGCTTACATCTCATAATCCTAAAATGCCAACAACATTTTTTACATAAAGGGATAAGTAAGTATGACAAACCTTACTAACCCATCAAAGTAGATATAACAACACCTAAAGATTCTTTTAATACACACCACAAAACTAAAGCAGAAATGTTACATCAATCAAACGAATAGTTGTCTAATTCAGAAGTGTCAATCATGTGATTACCAAATGATCTGGCCACTTGATTATCCAAAAACTCTTTATACTGGTGTATGATATAAGTGATTTCTGGCAGACAAGCAATAGTGGGGATGTCCCATACTTAGTGGAGTACAAAAGCTCTTGGGGAACTTTTTGGTCATCAATATCATTAAAGGCACACATGGCATGCATCAACTGGCACCATTGTTCAAGCTCATCTGTTCTTTTATCAAAGGGGTCATCGGCTGAGGTAAAGAGTGTTTCAGCCGTGGGATTGTATCGAACAAGGGTATATGGGCCTTGATGTTCATCAAAGGCAGACTGGTGGAGTGGAGGTCGGTGAAACAGGATGGTAACATAAAGAGCACTAGATGGGAAGGATTGGAATTCACTTAACCATTCAAGATCAGTCTTGAAAAGCAGAAGGAGTTTGGCCAAATATTGCGAATTAAGGTGACGAGCTCGGTATTGGGTTAAATAATGGACAAGGATTGGAATAGGGAAACAGATGGCTATTTTGTAGACTGAAAGTAAATGCCAGAAAAACACATAGAATTCCCTTCCAAAGATGAACAAGGAATCTATAGTAAAAATGGTGAGATATGGAACAGAGGGATAGAATTTAACGCAGTCATACTGCAAACCATAATTGTACACAAGGGTAGACAAGAGACGTCTATACATATCATAGCTATAGGAAATAATAGTCTTGGTTAGAATGGATGAGAATAGTTCAAGAAGTAAGGCTTGGACTGGGAAATGAGAGCATTGGGAAGAGGACGATTCCCCAGGGGTAACGATAAAGATTAAGGTTAGAATGGGTGGAGACTGTTGGGGTGGCTGGGTTGGTCGTGAAAGAAAGTCTGCAAGAACATTATTGGTGCCTTTAAGATGCCTGACTATAAAAGACCATTTAGTAAACCAATCTGCCCATCGTAACAACTGAGGATGAGAAAGGGCCTTCTGTTTGAACTGCAACATCCTTGGGAAAGAAGACATATCCATCTCTATTTGAAAAGTATGACCAATTAAGTGGAACTGAAATTTTTCAATGCCTCTTTTCATAGCCAGAATTTCTTTGAATGTGCTGTGGTAATTTTTTTCTGTTGAAGTGAACTGTTAACTTTTATGACCACAAACATTCCTTTGGTTGTTTAGTTCTTCAAGAAGGATTGCTCCCCAAAAATGATCACTTGCGTCAATCTGAAGAATTCGCAATCCTATAGAAGGGATTTTTAATGGTGGAAGAGATTGTGCTATCCGTTTCAATGACTGAATCACTTTTGTATGTTGAGAAGACCATGGTGGAGCATTCTTTTTCAAAAAGGCATGTAGAATTTCTGTGAGTTGGATCTTGATGGGAATGAATTCCAACATATCATTGACAATTCCAAGAAATTACTACACTTGCTGCATAGTAAGATTGTCATCAGGAAATTGGAGTAGTGATTTTCCAATATGAGGTTGAAGCTGATACTGTCTGTCTCTAATGGTGACTCCAAGGAAATCAATTTCAGAGACGCCAATTGTCAATTTCTTCGGAGAGAGCATAACTCCATGAGCTTGCACAATAGAGTGGAATTCTTGCAACAATTTGGAATGAGAATCCATTTCTTTTGAGAAGAGAAGAATATCATCAATATAGATCAAAGCAGATTTCTCAATAGGAGAGAAAATCTTCATCATAGCTCTTTGGAAGATGGATGGAGTTGTTTTTATGCCAAAAGGCATGACTTTCCATTGATAATGATGGCCAAGAATGCAGAAATCTGTATTTGGTCTATCATCTGGATGAATACCAAGTTGTCAAAACACTGCTTTTAGATCAAACTTTGAAAAAACTTGGGCATCTGGTAATTGGGCTAAAAGAACTGGCCTTGTTGGTAGAGGAAACTTGTCATCTGCAAGAAAAGCATTAAGAGGTTGATAATTAATGACAAGTCTCATCTTTCCTCTAGTTTGCTCTGCTCTTTTGTTCACATAGAAAGCTTCACATGCCCATGCCAAGGTGGTTGGTTCAATCAACCCTTGCTGTTGGAGCTGTTGGAGTTCCTCAATAGCCAAAGTGAGATGTTCAGGGTTCATCCCAAAATGGCTCGCTTTGGTGGGATTGATATCTTCATTCTTCTTGAAAGGAAGCTGGATGAAGAAATCTGGATTCTGCCATAATTGAAAAGAGCATTTTTGCATGAATTCTATGTGATTTTCTGCACAAGAAGTGGCTATAAGATGCTCCTTCAAGGTGGACAGAGATTCTGCAAAAACAAGTTAGTAACCTGTGTCTATGGAAGAAAATACTACTTGTATCTCAATCCTGTAGGGGTCCATTTTAAGGCAGAAAGTTGACTTAAAACATCATAACCAAGAAGAATATCCTTGGCAGGAAGGGAAGAACCTAGAACTCTATGGTTGATGACCAAAGTGGGTAATATCTTGATTTTGATGGGAGCGTGAGAGATTTTGTCAACCGTAAAGATCTGTCCATTTGCAGCCCGAAATTCTTGTTTGTTAGGCTTCCAACACCAAGATGGGAGGATGTCTGGATTAACAATGGTTGTTGCAGATCCAGTGTCAAAGAAAGCAATTGCTTTGATAGGTCTGTCATAGGCTGAAGGGACAAGGTAAACTGGAGCAAATGGAAGATAACAAGGGGTGGACTGGAGTAACTAGTGGTGTATATACCGGTGGAGGAGTTAGATAAACTAAATCTAACTGGTAGAGGGATTCAAATCCCTCGGACTCATCTTCAGAGGAGGAGGAAAAATTTTGTAGATCTAAAGGTGCTTCAATGGCAAATAGAGAATCCTAAGAAAGTTCATCTTCCAAAGAGTAGACTGATTCAATGTCTTCATCAAAAGAGACCTCATTTGGCTCTTGGAATTGAGATAACATATGGATTAGTTTTTCCCGCTTCTTCTTATTAGGGCAATTTTTTGCAAAGTGCCCCTTTTTCCACATACATAGCAACGATTACTATTCTTTCCACGAACCTTCTTCTTACTAAGATATTTCCATCTCCGATTCTTGTGTGAGGGTTGCCATCCATTTTTGCCAAATCTTTTCTTGTAGGTTTGGAAAGATTTGTAGTGATTTTTCTTTTTTGTGGAGCAGTCACAAGTATGTGGATCTTTACACTTGATTTGAAAATGGGATTTGTCCCAAGCATTCTTCAGCTTGGAGGAAAGTTTATCCCATTCCTTAACAAACTACTTTTGATTGCAAAACTTTCCAAATGCAGAAAGAGCCTTTTGATAAATTTCACCAAGAGAGTGGTGTTCACATAATTTTGTTGCTTCATCTCCAAGAGATTCAGGAAGGGAACTAAGGAAGATCCATTTGAGGGTTGAGTCTTCGGGTCCACCAATATGATAAAATCGGGAAGACATTCGATCATAGTGTTTATCAAGATCCTACTTTTGAAAAGAATAGCACTTCATTTGGAGGAATTCTTCCTTCATTTTGTCTTTAAGATTTTGAGGAGGACCAAGAAACTCATTGTGGAGAATGACCAAAAATGCTTCAACCATAAGAAGTTGGACTAGTTGAAGTAGTCAAGGGAAAGGAACCATTCTCTCAATCTTCCTTGTATTCTTGCCAAAAAATTTGAGATAACAGAATTTGGGATAGCCTCTTCAACAAGTAGCTTAGAAGTGAGCCAAGAAAGAAATTCTAAAATTCTATCCGGCCATTTGAGTATAGGGAAGTCATCAAGGGTGAAAAAATGTTTGGGATCCTGGTTATGATAAGGAATAGGACCACAACCACTGCCTGAGTACTGTTGAGGACCGGTTGCTTCACCCTCACCTCCTTCTTCATCATCACCTATGTTAGTAACTTTAACAACATCAGCTTGTTACTCAGAAACTATCATCGTATCTTGGTGAGCCATTCTGGGATGAACCCTGAACATCTCGCTCTGGCTATTAACAAACTCCAACAGCTCTAACAGCAAGGATTGATTGAACCAACTACTTCGGTATGGGCATGTGAAGCTTTCTATGTGAACAAAAGAGCAGAGTAAACTAGAGAAAAGATGAGACTTGTTATTAATTATCAACCTCTAAGCCTAAAAAGTCTAAAAAGAAGAAAATCTCTCAGCAAAGCCTTTGAGAAAGGTATGAGCTAAGAGACTCTTTTGTTGGTCCCTTGGGAGAGGATAGTGGTAAATATCAATTCCTTGTGGAATATGGACTTCCTTCGTCTCAGACAATAGAACTCCTCCCCCGTTATATGATATGTCCTCCATCATCACCAGCCTCCAGTTCTTCTTCTGTCCAGAAAGATTTTTCATCTACCATGGATTTTGAAGACAATGAACATAGACAGCACCAATGGAAGATCCATTCTAGAGTTATCCAGTCCAATGGGCAACCATCTTTTCTTTCTCCAACACCATCTATCCAAATTATAATATTCCTCTTTGTGATCCACATCTTACCACTGCTCTACAACTCCAAGTCTAGATCACAAGTGCTCCACAATCCCCTGATGCTAAGGCAGTAACTCTTCATTATTAGATGGTCTACCGGCTTCAAAATCATGCTTCTGACCTTGTTACAGGCCATTCTTCTGATGCTTTCCTTATCAATGTAGATTCCCAGCAGCTTCCTACTGTTACTTATGTTTTTAGACAGATCTCTCGATTTGACCTTGTGAAGTTATTACTTGAAGCATGTCTTACTACGTATGAGCAGCGAATACAAGCTCAAAACCAGACACAGTCTTAACCCCTTGTGTCAACAGATCCTACATTTTCTCAATGACCAGATGGTCAACTTGAGATTCGTTTTCCTCCTCCAGTTTCAGCCATTCTGCCTGTTCTCCCTCAGCAACATCGCACTGAAGAACTCCTTTCTGTTCCCATAGCAGCCTATACTGAACATGGTGATCCTGTTTATGAGTTTCAAAGTGCTTCTGGACACAAATGGCTTGATGTCTGTAACTGCCTCTCTTGTTCCTCTAAAGAAAGTGATGATCAACGGAGTAAGCCTAAAAAGTCTAGAAAGAAGAAAAGCTCTCAGCAAAGCCTCCGAGAAAGGTATGAGCTTGGAGACTCTTTTGTTGGTCCCTTGGGAGAGGATAGTGGTAAATATCAATTCCATGTGGAATATGGACATCCTTCCTCTCAGACAGCAACAGAACTCCTACCCTGTCATATAATTCGTCCGCTATCATCACCAACCTCTAGTTCTTCTTCTGTCCAGAAAGATTTTCCATCTACCATGGATTTTGAAGACAATGAACATAGACAACACCAATGGAAGATCCATTCTAGAGTTATCCAGTCCAATGGGCAACCATCTCTTCTTTCTCCAATAGAAGCTACTATGAATTGGCAAGCAGAAAATGCTTTAGTCCAAAATCAGTACCTATAGAAAATTGCCCAGAATCAACAACAGATGCAACAATCCTAAGGAGTACTGCAACAATCTGTTTCTACCAATTCTTAGATGATAAATGAGTTAAAGGCCAAGATAGAAGAAGTGCACCAACAACTATTGGGAATTGTAGCTACTGTTTCTGATTATAACTAGGCATATCATCTTCTAGCAGAAAAAGAAAAGGAGAAAAAGTTTTTAGAGCCCAGCTCAGAACCCTTCAAGCATCCCAAGCTTTTCCACAAACATCTTTCCTTCCTTCCCAAACCACTCAAACTTTTACCCCCATGCCCTTTGTACCTCCTTCCAAGCCATATGAGAATTTCTATGATGCTCATATGAGTATTGGTAACCCTAGTGTAAGGCCTTTGCCTACAACTGTTCCACATAACTCTTTTCCTATAGACATATTAAAAGTTATCCAAGATCAGCAGCGCCAATTAAAGCGGACCCTAAAACCCAAACCCAAGCCAAAGCCCACCTATGTAGAAACCCAGCTATCTAGACCACCCCACTTTTCATATTCCCTTCCACAATTTACTCCTCCTTCCTTTGGCCCTCCTTCATTAATCCCCTATATTCCACCTCCTCCGTCATCCTCACAGCCAGCCCCAACTTGTGGTCCTATAGAGAACCCAAACATCCTCTCTTCCCTCCTAAAAACCTTAGCCTCTCAACCTCCCCAGCCTTAGGTACTATCATCTCCAGATGTTTCTGATGAGGAAAATTACAGGCTTGCTTTCTTGAATGAGCCCCAAGATACGATGATGGTTTCTAAGCAACAAGCTGATGGTGCTACAGTTACTAACATGGGTGATGATGAAGAAGAAGTTAAGGGTGAAGCAACCGGTCCTCAACAATACTCAGGCAGTGGTGGTGGTCCTAATCCTTATCATAACCAGGATCCCAAACATTTTTTCACCCTTGATGATGTCCCCATACCCAAATGGCCTGATAGAATTTTAGAATTTCAGTCTTGGCTCACTTATGAGCTACTTGTTGAAGGGGCTACCCCAAATTCTATTATCTCAAAGTTTTTAGCAAGAACACAAGGAAGATTAAGAGAATGGTTCCTTTCCCTTGGAGGATATCGACAATTTTAACTAGTCCAAGTTCCTACGGTTAAAGCATTTTTGGTCATTCTCCACATTGAGTTTCTTGGTCCTCAAAATCTTAAAGACAAAATGAAGGAAGAATTCCTCCAAATCAAGTGTTGTTATTTTCAAAAGAAGGATCTTGATAAACACTATGATCGAATGTCTTCCCGATTTTATCATATTGGTGGACCCAATGACTCAATCCTCAAACAGATCTTCCTTAGTTCCCTTCCCGAACCTCATGGAGATGAAGCAACAAAATTATGTGAACAACAAGGTATTTCCATTGATCACCTCTCTTGGTGAAATTTATCAAAAGGCTCTTTCTGCACTTGGAAAGTTTTACAATCAAAAGTAGTTTCTTAAGGAATGGGATAAACTTTCCTCCAAGCTGAAGAATGCTTGTGACAAATCCCATTTGCAAATCAAGTGCAAAGATCCACATACTTGTGACTGCTCCACAAAAAAGAAAAATCACTACAAATCTTTCCGAACCTATAAGAAAAGATTTGGCAAAAATGGGCGGCAACCCTCTCACAAGAATTGGTGATGGAAATATCTTCGTAAGAAGAAGGTTCGTGGAAAGAATAGTGATCGTTGCTATGTATGTGGAAAAAAGGGGCACTTGCAAAAAATTACCCTAATCAGAAGAAGCAGGAAAAGCTAATCCATATGTTATCTCAATTCCAAGAGCCATATGAGGTCTTTTTTGATGAAGACATTGAATCAATCTACTCTTTGGAAGATGAGCTTTCTCAGGATTCTCTATTTGCCATTGAAGCACCTTCAGATCAACAAGATTTTTCCTCCTCCTCTAAAGATGAGTCCAAGGAATTTGAACCCCTATACCAATTAGATTTAGTTTATCCAACTCCTCCACCAGTATATACACCACTAGTTACTCCAGTCCACCCCAGTTATCTTCCATTTGCTCCAGTTTACCTTGTCCCTTTAGCCTATGATAGACCTATCAAAGCAATTGCTTTCTTTGACACTGGAACTGCAACAACCATTGTTAATCTAGACATCCTCCCATCTTGATGTTGGAAGCCTCACAAACAAGAATTTCAGGCTGCAAATGGACAGATCTTTACTGTTGACAAAATCTCTCGTGCTCCTATCAAAATCAAGATATTACCCACTTTGGTCATCAACCATAGAGTTCTAGGTTCTTCCCTTCCTGCCAAGGATATTCTTCTTGGTTTTGATGTTTTAAGTCAATTTTCTACCTTAAAATGGATCCCTACAGGATTGAGATACAAACAGTATTTTCTTCCATAGACATAGGTTACTAACTTATTTCTTGCAGAATATCTGCCCACCTTTAAGGAGCATCTTATGGCCACTTCTTGTGCATAAAATCACACAGAATTCATGCAAAAATGCTCTTTTTCATTATGGCAAAATCCAGATTTCTTCATCCAACTTCCTTTCAAGAAGAATGAAGATATCAACCCCACCAAGGCGAGCCATTCTGGGATGAACCCTGAACATTTCGCTCTGGCTATTGAGGAACTCCAACAGCTCTGACAGCAAGGGTTGATTGAACCAACCACCTCGGCATGCGCATGTGAAGCTTTCTATGTGAACAAAAGAGCAGAGCAAACTAGAGGAAAGATGAGACTTGTCATTAATTATCAACCTCTTTATGCTTTTCTTCCTGATGACAAGTTTCCTCTACGAACAAGGCCAGTTCTTTTAGCCCAATTACCAGATGCCCAAGTTTTTTCAAAGTTTGATCTAAAAGCAGTGTTTTGGAAACTTGGTATTCATCTAGATGATAGACCAAAGACAACTTTCTGCATTCTTGGCCATCATTATCAATGGAAAGTCATGCCTTTTGGCTTGAAAACAGCTCCATCCATCTTCCAAAGAGCTATGATGAAGATTTTCTCTCCTATTAGGAAATCTGCTTTGATCTATAGTGATGATATTCTTCTCTTCACCAAAGACATGGATTCTCATTCCAAATTGTTGTAAGAATTCCACTCTATTGTGCAAGCCCATGGAGTTATGCTCTCTCCGAAGAAATTGACAATTGGCATCTCTGAAATTGATTTCCTTGGAGTCACCATTAGAGACAGACAGTATCAACTTCAACCTCATATTGGAAAATCACTATTCCAATTTCCTTATGACAATCTTACTAAGCAGCAAGTGCAGAAATTTCTTGGAATTGTCAATGATATGTTGGAATTCATTCCCAGCAGAATCCAACTCATAGAAATTCTACATGCCTTTTCGAAAAAGAATGCTCCACCATGGTCTTCTCAACATACAAAAGTGATTCAGTCATTGAAATGGATAGCACAATCTCTTCCACTATTAAAAATCCCTTCTATAGGTTTGCGAATTCTTTAGACTGACACAAGTGATCATTTTTGGGGAGCAATCCTTCTTGAAGAACTGAGCAACCAAAGGCATGTTTGAGGTTATAAAAGTGGGCAGTTCACTCTAGTAGAAAAAAATTACCACAGCACATTCAAAGAAATTCTGGCTGCGAAAAGAGGCATTAAAAATTTTCAATTCCACTTTATTGGTCATACTTTTCAAATAGAGATGGATATGTCTTCTTTCCCAAGGATGTTGTAGTTCAAACAGAAGGCCCTTCCTCATCCTCAGTTGTTACGATAGGCAGACTAGTTTGCTAAATGGTCTTTTATAGTCAGGCATCTTAAAGGCACCAATATTGTTCTTGCAAACTTTCATTCATGACCAACCCAGCCACCCCAACAGTCTCCACCCATTCTACCCTTAATCTTTATGCTTATCCCTGGGGAATCCTCCTCTTCCCAATCCTCTCATTTCCCAATCCAAGCCTTACTTCCTAAACTATACTCATCCATTCTAACCAAGACTATTATTTCCTATAGCCATGATATGTATAGATGTCTCTTGCCTACCCTTGTGTACAATTATGGTTTGCAATATGACTGGGTTAAATGCCATCCCTCTTTTCCATATCTCACCATTTTTAGTACAGATTCCTTGTTCATCTTTGAAAGGAAATTCTCTGTGTTTTTCTAGCATTTACTTTCAGTCTACAAAACAGCCATTTGTTTCCCTATTCCAATCTTTGTCCATTATTTAACCTAATACCGAGCTAACTGCCTTAATTCACAATATTTGGCCAAACTCCTTCTGCTTTTCAAGATTATTCTTGAATGGTTAAGTGAATTCCGATCCTTCCCATCTAGTGCTCATTATGTTACCATCCTGTTTCTCTGACCTCCACTCCACCAATCTGCATTTGATGAACATCAAAGCCCATATAACCTTGTTCGATACAATCCCACGGCTGAAACACTCTTTACCTCAGCCGATGACCCCTTTGATGAAAGAACAGATGAGCCTAAACAATGGTGTCAGTTGATGCATGCCATGTGTGCCTTTAATGATATTGATGACCAAAAGGTTCCCCAAGATCTTTTGCACTCCACTAAGACTGCATAGGACATTCCCACTATTGCCTGTCTGTCAGAAATCACTTATATTATACACCAGTATGAAGAATTTTTGGAGAATCAAGTGGTCAGATCATTTGGTAATCACATGATTGACAGTTCTGCATCAGACTACTATTCGAGTGATTGATGTAACCTTTCTGCTTTATTTTTGTGGTGTATATTAAAAGAATCTTTAGATGTTGTCATATCTACTTTAATGGGTTAGCACAGTTTGTCATACTTATCTGTTCCTTTATGTAAAAAATGTTGTTGGCACTTTGGGATTATGAGATGTAAGCTTTACGGATTTCAAAGGTTGTGAAGTCCGAGATGTCTATAAGGAGCTTTACTGATGTACGACACTAACTTTAAAGTGTCACAAATTGATTGAAGCGGATCCGATCTGATTCAATTAGATTCTTCAAATCATGAACTGATGTACAAACTAACTTTAAAGTATCATAAACTGATCGAAGGCGATTCAATCCAATTTAATTGGATTCTTCAAATCATAAACTGATGTACAACACTAACTTTAAAGTGTCATAATGACAATCAAATTTTATTTTCTTTGATTTTTTTTTATAAAAAGAACTCTTCATTTTATGAAATTTATAAAATAAAGTAAAAAAAAACTATTATTTTAAGGGAATTCATTCATTGCTTATGTCGTACACCTGTATTTTTTTAAAATTTCTTTTGCAGGGTCAGGTTGCGAGCCATACATATGAGTAAGCCGCATATTTCAGGCATAAAGTCATCTCATACGAGATCGAACATGGTCTTAGCCATGAAGCTTTGCGATTCGGCATAGCCATGGCTGAGCGCAACAAAGGAACGACGTCATGCAACAATGCGCGGGGATGCGCAGCATAACAATTAAACCTAGCTCTGATACCAATGTTAAAAAGAAAAGTAAACAGGTATCGGGGAATACCTCAGTATTATTTTTTTCACAACGGAATGGATTGTGTTGCACCACGCATTGATCCACACGAATAGCGACAAACGAAAGGTTACGATGATCTCGTTAGGCAATATTCCACCCTCTAAATCCAAGGATTGTAATGGAGATCCTTGGAGACACACACCCTCAATTGGGACAGATAGAAGAGAATAGGGAGAAAGAGATTAGGTCAAAACCCTAATTGGCTTGTAACGAAAACCCTCTTATTTATAGAGAATTGGCTAGATAGGGTTCCCAATCCTAGTGGGTTTATGATTACCCCAAGTGGGTGACCCATGAAGGAATCGGGTCAGAACCGTCCGACCCATATTAATTAACATTTGCCTCCCTACATTGATCTCCTAGTCATAACTCAAATCCAGCCACAAGGAAGTATGGAACACCAAATAAAACTTTAAAAAAGCACTATCAAGTTTATTAAACTCGAAATCGCGATCCAGATCAGGATTGGGTCCATTTGATTCCGCTTTCAATTCAGCAAGAATCGGCTGGAATCTAAATCGGGCTCAGCTGATTTAACCCATCATCCAATTCCGATTCTTGAAACCTTGAGCTATTTTGGACATCAATTTCTGAACTTAGATATCTTAGTTTCAAGCAATATAATACATTGGATTGGGGAGCTTAAAGCAACGTTCAGCCATGGCTTTTCCCAACAGATCACTCCATTGATCCCCTGAGCTTCCATGGATTCTGTAACCTTGAGCTTCTATCTCCATTCTTTTCCCAGGTTTGTAAACAATTGCTGGTGTGCCAGAATCAGAAGGCCCCCTATTTCATTGCCACCCAATAATAAGATCATCATTGATATCATCATCAAGCCTTGTTTGTAAAAAAACTAGTTTAAACTTAATGCTATGTTTGGTAGACAAGAAAAGAAAAGATTTAAGGTTCCCACATGATAGAACACAAACAAACCTTAGGAAGAGCTTCTCCCAGCTGCTATATCCAGCATATAGCATATTTTTCTCAGTGGCATTTCTTTGATATTCGCTCCTTCCAGTTAAGAGGAACACTGTAAATCCCAATTCTTTGAGGCTGTTATAAAGCTTCAAACTTGCCGGTAAAGATGGTGCTTCTGCCAAATCCACCCATTCATCAAAAGTAGATTCATTGAAGCCTTGAGCCCTATAATCCAAGAGAAATGATCTAAATATTATAATAGGACAAATCAATAAACAAATCATAATATAATTATAATTTTTTTTTAGAGGGATCTATGCATTGCTCATTTATATTGACATTTTACATGTAAAGTCAATAGTAGAAGAAGAAATGATAAATTTATTGAGAAAAGAAAAAAAATGTTCACATACTTAATGAGGAGAGATTGTGAGAGGAAAATACAAAGAGCAGTGAATCTTCACATACGTGAACGTCCTTGATTCATGGATATGACATCTATTAAATGAGAGAGAAAATAGATGCCATATCCATGGACCAGGGATGTTCAAGTACATTCACGTACATGAAGATTCACCGAACTCGAAAATACATATTGATAGTGTGTGATTGTGATTGAACAAAGGTTAAATCCACCAACAATTAATATTTGTGATTGTACCATACCACACTTAAATCCAATAAACAATGTGTAACAGTAAAGACCTTTGATGTAGGTAACAGCTAGATGTAACAGCAATTATACAATAATTACAGTTAGGTCATAGACAATATGTACCAATAACTATAATATGGTCCAAAATAGGAGTCTAATGTCCTAAGTGGAGTTGCCACTATAGCTACCTTGGGTTTTCGTGAAAATCAGGGCCAAATGCACCTCCATCCTCTCCTTTCGCCATCCATCCCTAGTCGGGAAGGAAAGAAAGGACGTAAAGAGTAGATTATCAAGGGATTGTTGATCCTCCCACATCTTATTTTGGAATCAATCACGAACATGATTTAAAGAATCGGAATCGATTGCTGCTTCGTGCCAGTTAGAATTGGAATCTGCTGATGAGGATCCAAATTCAACCTAATTCACTCCACCAATTCGCACCAAGAATTCTAGGGTTCAAGTGATTCGGTTCCCAATTGCACTACCTTGAAGGTTAGACAGAATTCTCTTAAATATATATATATATATATATATTAAATCAATAAAATAGAAAAGAATCAATATTGCATACCTCTTGTAGTTAGATCTACAATATTTTTGATTAAATAATTGAGAAAAAAAAATAAAAAATCAAAGATCTACGACAATCTTTGCTTCCTTTTCATGATTCATTTTTCAAGATTTTGATCGATTCCGATAGATTCTCAATCGATCCCATATCCAATTTCAAATTATCAAGGCTTGATTATTAGCTAGAGACATAATAAGAAAGAAAACAACACACTTTGTTTTCTTGGCCTGGAGTGGCTAGCTATAAAGTTGAAAGGAAGATCCCTAAATTTGACATATGATGATGATATTAATAATAAAGGGGAAGAGATAGCTAGCTGCTTGGCCAAGTGGTCCCTCCACCAGCATGGGGGCCAATGAGAGTGCACACAGGGATATCAACATGGATGGAAAAAGAAGATAGAAAAGGAAGAGGAAGATGAGTAAGGCTCAAAAAGAAAATCCATGAAACCATACTCCACAAACATGAGTTTTCCATCTAAATTTGACAAATGAATATGTCCTATTCAAATAGGCAAAAGTTATTCTTTCACATATAAGAATTCTTTCTCAATGGGTGACATGAGCTCATAATTGGAGTTTTATGTCATCAATAACTTCTACCCCTATTTATGGATTGGAGAACACTTCTCCCTCTTAATCTAATCAGATGAGACCTATGGCAATGGAGAAGCTAGGGATACCATGGTGAAGGAAAACTCCTTAAAGAAAATTACGTACTAGACCCTCCCCTGGGCTATGGCTAATTGCAAGGCACCCGAGGTTTGAATAATCACACTCGCATCTTTAAAAGTTGACAGTGTTAGTCAACTATTAGTTATGAATTGTAAAAATTCATTCTACTTTTATTACATCTTCAACCTAAACATCACAAATCAAAGGACCATTTTACCCTTATGCTATGTTATGTTGCATATGGGAACCGTGGGGCACCCGCTGCAACTCACCTTTGACCTCTCCAGTACAAGAATGCTACGGGATTATCGTTGCAAGAATAAGAGGTTTGGTTTGTTTCAAAATTAAATTGGTTTAGTTTAAATTCTTTAAAGATTAGGTTAGAAAACCCTAAGCCCTTATCCTCTCTCTCTCTCTCTGATAAAACCCTAACCGTAGCTCCCACTTTCTCTTCTTCCACTTCCATGGCCACATTTTAGTAGCCCACCTTCTCCTGAGGAAACCCTAACCACGATCACCTTAGCAACCATCTCAACCTACCCTCCATCTTTCCTAATTCCTCTCCAATTAGAGAACCTACAAACCTCTAACCCTAGAAAAACCATTTCTTCTTCTTCTCATTGATATACCATATACTCGTTGACCATTCAATGGTCGAGAGGTTGCACCTTGACCTCATTAGCACGAGCACGAACCAACCTCTTCGACCAACAATAAGGGCTCTCGACCTCACGACCTACCTGAACATGAGGTCCCCATACCCATAACCGACTTAAGCCTTAACCAACATGGCTAACCAAGGTCAAGTGGTTATTTGACCCTCAAACCCACCATGGTTAAGTAAGTTGTTACAAAACCTTACTATGGTCAGGTTAGTTGTCATAGGTTGAGTTAACCGCTATAGGCCTGGCTAGCTTAGCCACGATAAAAGACAATCTCTCCAATAGGACAAGGATCCGTAGGAGCATGCCAAAGACCCTCAACCAATGAGGAGGGCTCGAGTCTCCTATATAAGGAATACTAAGCTAGGTTTACAGGTAAGACTCTCAATCGACTAAATACTCTATGTAAGAAATAAGAATATTGGGACTTGACTTTGGCATCGGAGCCTCCTCCCGGAGCTCTCTATGGGCCAGTTTATGATCTGTGTTGTGCAGTTTATAACCTCTTAGTCACAGGACGAGTTTGAACATCTAAACCCTTTCACGGGATGACCTCGAGGCTCTAAACCTTTAATCACGGTACGAGCTCGAGCATCCGAGCCCTCACTCACAAGACGTACTCAAGCATCTAAACCCTTAGTCACGGGACGGGCTCGAACATCTAAACACTTAGTCACGGGGCGAGCTCGAACATCTAAACCCTTAGTCACGGGGCAAGCTCGAGGCTCTAAACCTTTAATCATGGTACGAGCTCAAGCATCTGAGCCCTTAATCACGGGACGTAATCACAGTACGAGCTCGAGCAACTGAGCCCTTACTCATAGGGCGTACTCGAGCATCTAAACTTTAATCATGGTAAGAGCTTGAGCATCTGAGCCCTTACTCACGGGACGTACTTGAGCATCTAAACCTTTAATCACGGTACGAGCGGTATGAGCTCGTGCATCTAAACCCTTACTCACGGGATGTACTCGAGAATCTAAACCTTTAATCACGGTATGACCTTGAGCATCTAAGCTCTTATTCACGGGACGTACTCGAGAATCTAAACCTTTTATTCACGGTACTAGCTCGAGCATATGAGCCCTTACGGGACGTACTCAAGTATCCAAACCCTTAATCACGGTATGAGCTCGAACATTTGAGCCCTTAATCACGAGACGTACTTGAGTATCTAAACCTTTAGTCACGACACAAGCTCAAAGGCTTAGACCGTAACAAGGGGCTAAATTTGCACCACAACAAAAAGAAAAAAACAGACATTTTTCCAAAAAGGGGTACTAAGGCACCCATCATTCAATCAACACAAAAGAGCACAAGCGAAAGTCATATACAGAAAAAATAACCATAAAGGGGAGATCAATATACGATGAATGGATACTAGCTTCCAAAAATAAAGAAAGAAAAAGAGTAAAACAGCCAACATGATTAGCCTTCAAGAGGTGGAGGAACGACATCCCTTGAGGGAACATCTTATAGAGGAATAGCTTCCAGGGCATATGGATTAGCAGGAACGGCTTTGGAAGTGTGAGGACCAGCAATAATGGCTTTACGAGCGTGAGGACCAACAATAGTAGCTTCAAGGACTTGAGGAACAACAGGAGTGGCTTCTGGGATGTGAGGACCAACAGGAGGAGGGGCAAGAGTCGAGGCAGGCACGGAAGTAACAGTGGCAGCTTTCTCTGCGATCAACAACCTTGTCACCCCCAATGGGCTAACCTATATCTTGTTGAATAACTTGCCACTTAGTTTGCTCGGTGGTGCCTGATGAACTATGAGGTACCTTAACCTTTAGGTGCCTCGTTTTCTCCCATTCATGTGAGAAAACGCTAAGGTCGAGTCCATGGCTTCTTCGCTCTGCCGCCTCGCGAACAATCAGCATGCCTTGCAAATATAGGTGAATGCCAACCATGGCCTTTTCTCGACCAAACTCTTCTGAAGCCTTATATATCACCACAACACCCTTCTCACCCTCATTCAACTAAGCCTTTAACTTGGCCAATTGTTGCTTTTCATTGTCCCAAGCAAACTTCAAAAGTATAATTTGCTTCTTCAGGGTGTCGATGTCATTAGTTGCCTGATGAAGATCAATCTCACGCTTCTTCAGTCTCTCCTCTACAAACAATGCCCTCACTGTAACCTCAAGCGACCCTGCTTGAATTTGCTCGTTGCAACTTTGTAAACCTCTAAACTCGGCATCCGACGACCAACCAACTGCTCGACCTTTTCTTTCTCCTTCATAACAGCGTCCAGTTTTTATTTCAACTTCACTACGTGCACGTAACTCTCATTTGCTTTTCTCTTACAATCCTCAATCAACTGATGATGCTCACCTATCCTGCTGAGGAGTTCACCAAACAATGCTTGGCCCATAAATTAAGTAGGCACAGGGGTTAAAACATAAGAAGAGGGGGCATTAAGACCATAGAGCTCACCTTTGCCAAATGCATGAGACCTTGACCAAGGAGATATGGAAACTCCTTCCCCTTGTACGTTGCCTTGTCCTTTGGTAGCGGTCCTTCAAGGATGACGGTCTGCGCATACGCAGGGTCATCATGGATAGACTGCCCATAAGTGAGTCCATACCAAAGTTCCTCACAGGAGACAGCCGATGCCTTGTCATTGTTGAAATAGTCTATTGGCATTAACTTTAATGAGTGTACAATGGTGCTCTTATATAGAGATTACAGTTATTGAGTTATAGACAAACTCTATGATCACATGTGGGAGATTCAGACTCTAATAGTAATAAGGTAGGACTCTGTTAACATATGTGAGTAATGGACATCAAGTCTATTATCACATGTGAGAGTCTTCTTCCAACTCTGCTGTCTCATGAGGTAGTCTTGGACTGCAAGTAGTCTCTAGAGTTTGTGCTCACTGAAAATGCCTACAATGTAGGAGAGATTGTTGAGTGCGAGTATAACTCTAGAGGTTGAGTTCGAGTGGGATGCTAACTGTCCTGATACACCCCCTCAAGGTGGGGATTTGAATGGTCGAATCCTTAGCTTGTCCCGTAGAAAGGAGAACCATGTAGAGCTGAGAGCTTTGGTAAGGATATCGGCTATCTGGTTATGTGTTGAAATGAACTGCACTTAAAGGTCCTTGGAGGCGACTTTATCACGAACGAAGTGGAAGTCAATTTCAACATACTTGGTATGAGCATGAAAGACCAAATTGATCGAAAGGTAAGTGGCCCTAATGTTGTCACACCAAAGAATGGGTACAATGGGAACAGGAATCCCTAATTCCTTAAAGAGAGAGCGAAGCCAAATGAGTTCAGCACATGCATCAGCCACTGCTTTGTACTCAAACTCGGTGGAGGAGCGTGCAACTGTCTTCTGCTTCTTAGAGGCCCAGGAGATCATATTAGGACCCATATAGATGGCATAGGCTCCTGTGGATTTGCAATCCGCACTGTCACCATCCTAGTCAGCATCGAAGAATGCTTGTAATTTGAGGGAACTAGATCTGGAGATGAACAATCCATGATCCTTGGTACCTTGGAGATAGCGTAGAATCCGTTTGACTAGTGTCCAATGGTCTTCGGAGGGGCATGCATGAACTGGCAGGCACGGTTCACTGAATAAGCCACATCAGGCCTGGTGAGGGTGATGTATTGGAGAGCACCGACAATGGAGCGATACTTGGTGGGATCTAAAAGGACACCCCTTGTGGAAGATGCTGCAAAGGTGGTGGCCATGGGAGTAGTGACGGGCTTACAGCCAGTCATGCCAGCCCTCTAGAGGAGATCAGTGATGTACTGGTGTTGAGAGAGGAGGACACCATCAGACTGATATAGGGCTTCAATACCAAGGAAAAAGCTGAGACGACCAAGATCCTTGATAGAGAATTCTGAAGCAAGCTGAAGAAGGAGAGTCTGAACATGAGTTGGTTGGTTCCCTATAACCAAGATGTCATCAACGTAGACAAGGACATATGTGACAACAGAGCCCTGTATGTAGATAAATAGTGATGTGTCGGTTTGGGATGACTGATAACCAGAGCAAGTGAGAAACTCAATTAACCTGTGAAACCAAGCCCTAGGAGCCTGTTTGAGCCCATAGAGGGACTTGTGGAGGCGACAGACATGATTAGGGCGCATGGCATCTTCAAAACTCTGGGGTTGAGCCATGTAGACTTCCTCAGATAGAACACCATGCAAGAATGCATTCTGAACATCAAGCTAACAAACAACCCAGCCGTTAGATATGGCTAAGGAGAGGACCGTCTGTATGGTAGTAGGTTTGATGACAAGGCTAAAGGTCTCATGATAGTCAAGACCAGGTTGTTGATGAAATCCTTTAGCAACTAAACGGGCCTTATATCGCTCAAGGGAGCCATCTGCCTTCCATTTGATGTGGTACACCCACTTGCAGCCAACCAGATTCATAGTTTCCCTATAAGGCACAAGAGACCAAGTACCATTACGTAATAAAGCATGAAATTCATCAGACATAGCAGAATGCCAATGAGGAACCTTAGGGGCCTGGGAGAAGCATGTAGGTTCAGTTGCGTCAGGTGAGGTGGTGGTAGAGAAGGTCAGGGGGTCAGCATAGAGATCGTGTAGGATTCTAGCGCGACGTGGTGGGGTGGTAGAGGAGTCAGGTTTAGGGCCGGTTAGGGTTAGATGAGGTGAGAAAGGTGGGGATATGGAAGAGGGTGGTTCAGCTAGGGGCGGTTCTGGGGTGGCAGGGAGAGGGATGGGTGGGTTTGGGAGGGTAGGCGAAGGGCTAGGGTGAGGTTGAGGGGTAGGTATGTTAGGTGCAATGCCCCACAGGGGAGGGGTAGTAGGAGGGGGTTGGGTTGAGGAGGATGGTGGTGCAGTATGAAATGGGAAAGTAGATTCATCAAATCTGACATGGCAAGATATGTAGATACGACGGATGATGAGATCCATACAGTGATAACCATGATGGAAAGGGCTATATCCTAAGAAAGCACATGAGGCAGAACGGGGTTCAACCTTGTGATGATTGTAAGGACAGAGCCATGGATAACAAAGGCATCCAAAGATTTTTAGAAAAGCGTAGTCCAGAGAATTGCCTGTAACTAACTGATGGGGGGATTTGTTACCTATGACAGAGGAGGGCATGTGATTGATGAGAAAGACCGTGGTTTCAAAGGCATAATCCCAATAAGCCTGGGGAACAGCTGCATGGGATAATAGGGTAATCCCAATTTCAGCAATGTGCCTGTTACGATGTTCAACTGTTCCCTGTTGCTCATGAGTATGAGGGCAAGATAACCTATGTTGGATGCCCAACTTGGCAAAGTAAGATGGGAGAGTAAGGAATTCTCCTCCCAATCAGTTTGAATGGCCTTGATGGAGCGAGAGAACTGACGTTCCACCAAGGCCTAAAAAGTACGAAAGGCAGAGTAAACATCAGACTTCAACTTTGAAGCAGTAAACCAAATATATTTAGTATGGTCATCAACAAATATAACAAAATAACGATTCCCATTTGAAGAAACTGTGGGGTGGGGGCTCCATACATCACTAAAAACCAAATCCAAAGGAGAGGAACTACGAGTACTAGTTCACATAGTGGCAATCTACTAGCTTTGCCCATTAGGCAAGCAGAACACGAAGCACACGTTCATGAGGGTGCCCTAAATGATGATGCCAGCGACTGAAAGATGAGGCAGAGGCTAGATTGGCATAAGGGGACGCTGGAACAGAATAGAGACCATGCTTACTGTGTCCAGTGAAGAGGGTTTGATTGATCTTCAGATCCTTCACTGAGAAAAAAGAAGAGTGAAACTCAAAGTAAACATTATTGTCACGGCAAAACTGTTGAACAGATAACAAAGAACAAATGAGAGTGGGAACATGTAAAATATTAGAAAGAGAAAAGGAACGAGAGGGAGAAGAGATGGAAACAGTGTCTATGTGAGATATAGGAAAGCCCTTACCATTACCAACCACAAGTTGGTTATTACCTGTGTATGGATCATAGGTGGAGAATTGGGTTAAGTCAGGGGTGGAATGGTGGGTGGCTCCAGTATCAGGGATCCAAAAGGTGGTGAACGATTGTGGAGATGTGGGGTGATGGGGTGGAAGTGCGATGGTAGGGGGTTGAGGGGTAGGGAAGGGTGTAGTATGATAGGCATTGGGTTGAGGTGGTGGCTGATTATAGGGATGGGGAGGGGTAGGTAGAATGGCAGCTCTAGTAGGTCCCTGTGGGAGGTAGTAGCAAGTGTTTGTCTAATGATTAGTGCGTCCACAGATTGTGCATGGATTGTAAGTGAATGCATTAGAGCGACCAAATCCACTAGCACAGCCAAGACCACGGCCTCGGGAGGAGCTTGTACCACAATCACCAGTGAAAGGAGGGCCATGACCTTGGTGAATGACATGGGCTGATGCATCAATGGCAGGATCAACAATGGGAAGGAGTGAGTGGAGAAGGTTCTCATAACTCATAAAGAGATCATGCATGTCGGTGTAGGAGATGAGCTCCTTTTGTGCCATCATAATGGAGGCAAGGGCTTGATATTCAGTGTTTAGGGCCCGGAAGATGTGGATGTTAAAGTCTTCCGATGGGAGCGGCTTCCCTGCAGCTGCTAGCTCATCGAAGAGATGCTTGGCTCGATCGAGAAACTGAGTAATGGTCTCATCTGGTTTGTGAACCAGATTTTGAAGGGAGACGTTGAGAGACAGAATCCTGGTTGTAGACGGAGAACTGAATGCAACATGGAGTGCATCCCAGATCTCTTTGCTAGTGGTCCGTCCAACTACTAATGAAAAGGCCTCTTCAGAGAGAGAGGCGATGAGAAGGCTCATAATAAAAGCATCTTGTTCACGCCATGCCTTGGCTTTGATAAGGTCTTGAGGGCAACGATTGTCACCGGTGACATAGTCGAAGAAGCATTGGCCAGTGAGATAGGGTACGACCTGTGTGCACCAATAAATATAGTTCTTAGATGTGAGCTTTAGAGATATCATATGATGAGCACCAGATAGAGATGTGTGAGGTGGGGATGGTTCGGCCATGGTAGAAGAGGGAAGAGGAAAACGTGGGGATGAGGAAGGTGCTTGGTGGAGCTTTATGTGGTCGTGATACTATGTTGAAATAGTCTATTGGCATTAACTTTAATGAGTGTACAATGGTGCTCTTATATAGAAATTACAGTTATTTAGTTATAGACAAACTCTATGATCACATGTGGGAGACTCAAACTCTAATAGTAATAGAGTAGGACTCTGTTAACATATGTGAGTAATGGACAAAAAGTCTATTATCATATGTGAGAGTCCTATTCCAACTCTATTGTCTCATGAGGTAGACTTGGACTGCAAGTAGTCTTTAGAGTTTGTGCTCACTGAAAATGCCTACAATGTAGGAGAGGTTGTTGAGTGTGAGTATGACTCTAGAGGTTGAGTTCGAGTGGGACGCTAACTGTCCTGATAGTCATGACAACACCTCTTCTGCAAGCTGCCAGAAGCTTGGACGTTTATCACCAGAGGAGTGGCCACAACCCCATTCCCAGAATTCACTCTGGTAACCTCCAACCTTAGGGAAGGGGACAATGGCAGAGACTCCTCACGCAAGCCGCCTCGCCCTTCCCTTAATTCATCAATGACCTCCCCTTCACATCTATGTTTCCTTACGGCAACAACGGAAAGGGGAATGAGATCGTCAGACATCTCCTTAAGCTCTAGTTGAGGAACACCGCCTTCAACCACATAGGGGGAGCATCATGCCCAGGACGGTTACCTTGCTCCGCAATAGGGAGGTCACCTCCCCCACTACCAGCGCCCTGCTCTTGAGAAACTTCCTCCTCAAGGGCCAAGTCCATGATGTTGATCATGTAATTCCTATCCATTGGAGCTTCCAGGAAAAGGAAGAAACATCAACATTATTCAAACCAAAAAAGTGGAAGAGGATAAAAAGGGAAGTAGAAGGGGTGAAAGACGAAGCACTTTAACTAACTGGGTCATTGGACAATTGGGTCAAAAGGACCACTCGAACACAATGAGTCAGCAACGTCATGATCTCCTCCTCCTCGTCTCGAAGGCTAGGTTTCTTATTCTCTCTGCCCATGTTCAGTAACCACCATATGGTCGGCATGTCATAAGGTTGGGAAGGACGAGCAAAGAAGAAACCATCCTTCCACTGTGGGATTGAGGTCGGTAGGCCATCAACGATTTGGTGATCCTTACTACGGCAGCGAAAATAGAACCACCTGGGGAAGTTGTTGTGAGCGGAAAGGCAATAGATGCTAACAAATAGGCGAAGGGTGGGTTCTTTCTTTAGATCTCTCAACCAAATATAGAAACGTAAGAGACTCTTCCAAGAGTTTGGGACCAGCTGAGAGGGCACAAGTCCATAATGCCTTAAAACTTGACAGACAAAAGGGGCAAAGGGAAAACGCAGGCTGTTGGTGAGGGAAGATTCATATATACTTATCTCCCCTCCTCATGGAAGATTACCCCTCTCCAACGCCTGAGGAACTCGAAGGTCCACAAAGGCTAGAATGTGGTAAATCCAACAAAACTTCTCTAAATCGGCTGGGGAAATCCTAGAGGCTACTTCACCCACAGATAAGCTGATAGTGGGATCGCGAATCCCAAAAGAAAATTGGCTTGCCCTTTCGACGAAGTAGTGGGTTTCTTTGTCGGAGGACAGCAAGAGCCACTAACCACTCTGACAGGACCATACGGGATCCCAACAACAGACTCAAAAGAACCCGCAAACGACTTGGGCATCCTTGACTCCATGGACTAAGGTAAAGGAGAAAGCACAACCCAATAATGAATGGCAAGAGTAGCTTACTGTGTCTCAGAAATTGAAGATTGGATGAGAAGTACCAAAAGCGTAGTAGAAATTGAAGATCGGAGACGAAGCCAGGAACCCAAAGTGATCCAGAGAAGAATAAACAAGGGAAAGGAACAAACAAAGGAAGCTTATATATACTCCTCAATTGATGCCTCGATTGAAAGGAATGCGACGTTTGATTGATGGAAGTGCGTGAAAAACACACATGGGCTTACATGCCACCTATTAGATGGGACACCGATCTATGCCATGATCATTCACACCAGTGAAAGATGGACACGTCTACCTCTCTCTCTCTCCCCATTTATGGCCAGACGGTAGTAGCAGTCAAATCACCACCATTAAAAGAGGGAGAGAAGATAAGAAAAGGGATATACTAAAATGGAGATGAAACTCGAAGGAGTATTGAAAAACCAAACACCTAACATACCCGAATACGTGAAGGCCAGAGCTCATGCCCAGACACGAGTGGTACTCCCCAGCCTCCTTTGCTAGGAGCTCGAAGGAGTGGGGGGCATATGATACACCATATACTTGTCAACCAATCACGGGAGGGGCCGAAGTATGTGCCCAGACACGAGTGATGCTCCCCCAACCTCCTATGCTAGAAGTTCAAGGGAGTGGGGGCATATGATATACCATATACTCGTTGACTAGTCAATGGTCAAAAGGTCCCACCTCGACCTCATTAGCACAAGCATAAGCCAACCTCTTCAACCAACAATAAGGGCTCTCAACCTCACAACCTACCGAAACATGAGGTCCCACACCCATAACCAACTTAAGCCTTAATCAACATGGCTAACCAAGGTCAAGCGGTTATTTGACCCTCAGACCCACCATGGTTAAGTAAGCCATTACAAGACCTTAACGTGGTCAGGTTAGCCGTTATGACAGCTAACCCAGGTTGAGTTAACCATTATAGGCTTGGCCAGCTCAGCCACAACAAAGGAGAATCTCTCCAATAGGACAAGGATTCGTGGGAGCGTGCCAGAGACCATCAACCAATGAGGAGGGCTCGAGTCACCTATATAAGGAATACTAAGCAAGGTTTATAGGTAAGACTCTCAATCTACTGAATACTATACGTAAGAATGAGAATATCGTGACCTGACTTTGGCATCGGAGCCTCCTCCCGGAGCTCCCTCCAGGCCAATTTTTGATATGTGTTGTGCAAGTTCACGTCATCCGGAATCGTGCAACAACACCCATCATCTTCCCAACCTCCGTGGCCACCATCACCAAGTTCTTCAACTATGGCCATTACTTGCAACCCTCCCTTCTTCTCTAGTTGGAGCTTATAGCACCTCTTCCATCCACAACCAAGTTCTGGAATGGGACCCAAGACAGGGTTTGATTCGCAAGTACTATTGCACCTTTCTCAGGTCATTGGGACTCGTCATGCTAGTACGTTTCTTGCTCATATATTGCCAGAGTGGGGATATTATTGTTCGGAAGTCACCAAAGGGGAGTCGTTGTTACACACAGGTCAACAGAGAGGAGAAGTTCAGAACAGGGAAGATGATAAAATTGTAACAACCAAAGGGTATTTTGGTCATTTACGAATGTAGTGCATATTGATATCATCACTTAACGATACCAAACTAACGTCATTCACTAATCACTAGGCCTACTTGAATGTGGATCTCTTAATTGAATTGTGATGGTTATTTGATTCGGAGACTAACAAATAACAATGTTGGATAAGCATCTCTTATTTATTTTTGTTTTCCACTCTCAGTTTGTTTAGTTTTGGCTATTCAAGAAACGTGTTGGCACCAAAGGCCGAAGGAGTCTTGCAGGGCGTGCACCAAATGCTGGCAAGGATATGAGAAAATAGAAGTGTGGTTGGATGATGTTGTTCTTACCTCATAGTTGCAACAAGACAATCAAGCTGCGTGCTCTTGGGAGCTAACTAATCAATATGGATGCCACTTTTATTTTTAAAGAATCTTTATATGTCTAAGTAATTAATAGACTAGGAAATAGAGCTAGGCTTGGTAAATCTAACTATGTGGTGGAAAAGGATGTATCAAACTTTATTTTTATCAGTTTTTTTATATATAAAAACTTTATTTTTATCAGTTTTTTTATATATAAAATGAATAGTTGAAAATTCGAATTTGACTCGAATTCATATATGTTTAGCGGTGTCCATATCCGGTCAGAGGGTATCTTAATCTGAATTTGGATAGTCAATAAATTATTATCCAATTCAAACAGATAATCAACTACGATTAAAAAAAATAGTTAATTAATGATTTTAGGGGTTGTTGAAGTTTTGATAGGTTCTAGAGAATGAAGAAAAGAGCTAAGACGACTTAGAGATATAAATTGGGAGCAAATTGATCCTGGGTGAAGATTTGAATTACACAAGTCAAGAACGTAAACAAATACTCAAAAATCCAAATTCAATTCACATTCATACTCATTTAAGGGTATCCGTATTTGATTAAGGAATATCTAGATCTGATCATATCAGATGCATATTTGATCTGTTTATATATCTATTTGGGGGGGGGGGGTGTTTGTTTCCTATTAAACTAAAAAACATAAATAAATAAAGATATAAGTATAATAGCCACCTCCTTGCATCTGTCTTTCTCCTCCTACAATAGGTGATAGATATGTCAATTCATATAAGGGAGGAGAGATAGACATAAGGAAGCTCTAGAGTAGGCTAAGAAGGGGGATAAATGACCACCTCTACTCTAATGAAAAGTAAAAATTCTACCCCCAATTGATGCTTCCCCATAAGAAAAGATCCCCCTAACTTGTATTACTTAAAATACCCCTGAGGGAAGAATCGTGTAGACAAATCTGGAAGCAGGTTTACCAAAATGGCAAGGGAATATCCGGATTCCAGAGAGTAAAGATGCCCTTCAAACGTGGAGGGCACATGAAGTGCCCCATGTGCAACGGCACATCCTTCCTATCCGTAGGATTAGAATCTTAGAACAAAGAGTTGACCAATCCGAACTCGTAACCTCATTTAAGTCATAAACTAATCACAAAGTCATGGGTAACGTTTCCAGAAAAAAAAAAAAAAAAAAAAAAAAAAGTCATGGGTAACGTAACCACGAAGTCACAGAAATACATACCCGAATCCGTAAAGAGCGTAATAGGGCAAATTTGAGAGCAGAGTCTCGTCGATGTCGAAAACCCAGGCGTCCTTGCCGTCGCCGGCGAGCTTCACTGTGCTGGCAAAAGACAATGCTTTCTCCGCCACGGCTTCGGAATCCGAAAGGTAGCGATCACCAGTCATATAGTCTTTCACGAAACCCTCACACCTCTCCGGGATTGTGTCCCAGAACCCTGCGTCATTGGTCTCCACTGTGTATCTCCAGCTCTCGCACCATATTCCGTCGTCTCCACCACGGATCTTCCGGTTTCCCGGTAAGATTTGGAGTACCGATTGACCCGAAACACTGCTTGTGATGACTCCGGACAACAAGATCGAGAGCAGCAGCAATATGAGGTAGAAGAGCCTGCCGCCGGCGCATTCCATTACGGCCTGTGAATGAAACCTCCGAAGCTTACTTATCGGAGAGCTTTCAGGGTGGTTTCCTCCTTCTCGATAGATGTACAAATGAGATTGTCAAAAAGAGCACGGCCTCAAATAAACATTTCGATCGATAGAGATGAAATTAATTAAGGACCTAATTTAAGATTTAAAAAATGATATGGGTCTATACCCGTGAGAGTCATCGCCATCCACTAAAACATATAGGTTGATCTTCAATTTAAAAAAAAATAATAATAATTATTTCACTTTCATGGAGCGGACCAATCATTTCACCTCACCTTCTTACTCATCAAGGTTCAATTAAGGGGTGTACGTTGGCATTAAAATCAGCCTTAACCAATTCGATTTTGCAGTTGGTCAAAATCGATCTGAAGATCAGCCTTAACCCGTGATTGTCAAAATCTCCATAACTGTTTTAAGAAAGTTGGGATCGGATCAGCCGAATTGATTGCTTCGGAATGGAACGACATGCTGATTCTAGATCTCTAGGAGTAGTAGATTTTAGGGATTTTGGTAGGAAATGGTTGGGTTTTCAAATATTCTAGAGTTGATTCTATTGAATTCGGTGTTTCAAATTTTGATCTCCCCTCTTCTCGATAGAAATAGAAATAGAAGTGCCAATAAGAAAGGCCTAGAGTAATCGTATTTCGATTAATTCTTAGGGAGACTAGCATAACAATCCACCGCTATGATCTCCACTTAAATCGCAGATGCACAGATGGATCGAACCTGAGACTGTACACCTAATTCACACAATCCTCAGTTTTCCCTAACCATATGGGCAACCCACGGGTGGGTACAAAATATCATGCATAAGACAAGGTTCGATTCCACAACCTCCTCCCCTGGGTGCTAGCTCCACAAGCTGAAGCTACCACCACTAGGTTATCCTACAAAGGAACATTTGGATAGATAAGAATACTGTTGGGATCATGAAATTAATATAGTGGATTGCATCTCATAAGAAGAGTATATGGATGGACTGGATCTATAAGAGGTACTTAAAAAATGATTCTATTTGGACTGTAAAACAAATAGCTAATGCTTCATGGGTATGGAGAAAGATCATTACGTATAGAGGCCAAAGAAAGATCATTAAGTATAGAGGCCAAATAGAACCTTATGTCTTGCCTCTTATAGGTGATGGTAGGGACACCAGATTATGGCTGGATAATTGGCATCCACTAGGAGTTCTCTTAAATAGATTTGGGGACATATGATGTGGGGTCAGATAGACTAGCAAAGGTTGGGAAAATTATGAGGGGTGGGAGTTGGAATCTAGGACCAACTACTAATCCTTAGCTTACACAAGCTTGGGAGGCCCTTCCTTCTATGGATAGGTTACACCGTATGGATCATGATAGGGTCGTTTGGAAAGGGAATCCCAATGGGAAATTCACTACTAAATCAGCATAGGAGATCAATTGGAGTGTGGGGAATAAAGTTGAGTGGGTCAAGTGCATCTAGTTTACTGACAATATTCCAAGGCATTCTCTTACTTCTTGGAGATGCCTAATGGATGCATTGCCTACTAAGGATAACCTTGTGAAAAGAAATGTTGGGGTGAATAGTAGTTGCATATTCTGTTGGGCTGGCATTGAAAGTAAAGACCACCTATTCTTTGAATGCCAATTCACTTCTTCTATTTGGAGAAGCATTATGGCCTTATGTGCTCAATCTGGGACTCAATCCCTGACCATTACTAGCATTGTTTTATGGATAAAGTATGAGTTTCATGAAGAAGATGACTTTACAGTCATTGGAAGGTTAGCGTTATGCTCTACAATTCAACATGTATGGCGGGAAAGGAATGCAAGGATATTTAAGCGGAAGGGTAAAACTAAGGGACAAGTTATATCAGGTATTATGGATAATGTGAAGAATAGATGTAAGGGTACTTGGTATATTGTTATTTGTAACGGTAGAAATCAGGTTTTGGTGAATAATTGGGGGCTGAATGTAACATGGATTAGTAAGACCCCATTATCTTGTCATTGGATGTCACCACCAGGTCAAATGTATGCGATCCATTGTGATGGTTCTCTCACACAGGATAGGGCAGGACGGAAGGTTATGGTGGAGTTATTAGGGAAAGGACTAGAAAGCCAATTCTGGCTTTCGCTGGAAAGGGGGAGATAAAGTTAGTGTTATTTATGGAACTTATGGCAATTTCAAAGGGTATTAGTTTATGTAAGGATCTCAATATCTTGCTTATATCAGTTAAATCAGATTCAAAGTTAGTTGTGGATATCATCAATGGACAGATAGAAGGCCCATGGGAGATCCAAACCCTTAAAAGTAAGCTTCTACACTTGCTTATGGAGATTGAAAGGAAAGAGGATATACATGTATGGAGGGAGGCTAATAGTCCAGCTGACTTTATAGCTATATATAACATAGGAGAGGGTGAAATTACACTTCAGCCAGAGGAGTTTCCCCAAGAATTGCAAAGTCTTGTGGAAATGGATGCTAGACATACAGTATATTTTAGGAATTAATGGTCATGTAAGTGTATGTTTTATTTGGTGTGCAGGTTCTGTCCTGTTTGCTAAGGGATCTACCTATTCTTCTTTAGGTCTGTCTAAAAGGAGTGGGTGAGGTTGCCTCTTTTTGTATATTATATTTTTCTTCAATAGACAAAGTTACTTATAAAAAAAAAAGACATTTGGATAGAGATGAGATTCCTTGAGGAGCTAATTTAACATTTAAAAATTTATTTAAGATTAGAATATGCATAAAATATTGTACATATATGGGTCTCTCTTTTTATTGATGTGGTAGAAGATGCTAACAACTAGGAGTGTAAGTTTGGGCCGTCAAACGGGGTATGGGATAAGTTTTTCGATTCTAAGCGTGAGTTAGGTTTGAAAAACACTGATCCTAGGTTAGGGTTAAGCCAGGCCTGGGTTGAAGTCTAAGCCCAATCTAATCGGGCCCAATCTGACCTTGAGTTGAACCCTGATTTATATAATATAATATAGGGTTGTCATCCCATCACTTTATTTAGAATATCAAAATCTGGGTCATTGATTTTTATACCCAACTTATACAAAAGTTTCTAACTTCATCAAATACAAAATTTCATAATTGCTTCTAATATTCAATATACTTCTCTAATGCGACCTCAACCATAATTATAAAAGTAAGGTCAATCAGGGTTAGCCCAACCCTGAAAAACTCAGGGCCAATTAGGGTCAAATCATGGTCAATTAGAGCTAGGTTGGATTAGCATAAACCCAGCAGGGTTGGGTCGGGCTTGGGTTGAGTTTTGAGGATCTAGGGTTGGGCTGGAGTTTTAAGAAACCTAGCCCAGCCCAACCTTTCACCCTAATTGTCATCATCCACTAAAACATGTAGTCTGATATTCAATTAAACATAAATGAATTAATCAAAATGATTGGTGGTAAGTAGACTAGGCCCATTAAAGCTAAATATGATGGGATTATGTATAAGGTTTTTTCTATATTTTTTATGGGAAAAAAACCAGGTCCTGCTGGCATGGAAAAACCCAGAGATAGGGAACGTGAAAAGATGACATTGAAAATGTTGGTGCGTACCCTCTTATTGGTCTCGCACACTAGTGTTTCCTGTAGAAAACCCTGGATACTAGCCAGGAAATTCCTAGATGGGATTTTGGTATATATATATATATATTTTTTTTTTTTTTTTTTTTTGACTTAGTGAAAAATTCTCTAATTTTCACGGGTAGATATGGGTATCTTTGGTGAGCCACATTAAATTCATGTATATTGTGTATAATTATTTGTTTGATTTATTCCTTATGATTGTACATTCGTTTTCAATAATTCAGGTCGACAAGGATTAGGATTGTGCTCAATTGATTTTCTTAATCCGAATACTTATACCGTTTCAAATTTAGGCACACATACTTATATGTGATTAAGGGTACCATTTTAATATGATTATTGCTCTCATAACAAATCTAATACGTAGGCATAAAGTAGATTTTTAACATTATTATTACTTGGGAAAACCCAAATATATGCATAGAAGATGGAACAAATTTGGTGCCTTTAGCCAATATTGTTCCATGGACGTGTGCGTTGGAGAGAGAGAGAGAGAGAGAGAGAGAGAGAGAGAGAGAGAGAGAGAGAGAGAGAGAGATTTTGAATGATTTTATATGGGCCTTTTTTTGTTTTTTTTTAATCAGGAAAAGGTGGAAAAGCCTCCACCAAGTGAATTTATTTTTAAAAAAATCTGAAGAATTATTTCGTGCTCTTTAACAGAGCAAGTTGTACAAGAAAATCAGGAATATCACACCACTAAATTTTGGACAAATGAACTAGAGAAGCCCCTCTAGCGAAAGTGTGAGCTTGAAGATTACAAGACCGAGAGACATAACAAAACTAAACAAATTCAAAACTACTATAAAGAAATAAAATATCAGAAACTATGATACTAGAAGCCTACTCCGGAGGTACAACTAAATGATTTAAACTAAAAACCAGCCCCAGCGCGTCAGAACAACATTTGATTCTTCGTAAGCCGAGACTATGAGCTAGGAGAACTCCATCCCTTATCGCTTCAGTTTCCATTGAAGATGTTGAGAAACTATGACCATTCTTACACTTTACACTTGGCAGCAACAAACTACTTTCCCATATCCTAAATGTAAACTCCCCTGCCACCACACTTACTGTTAGAAGACCAAGCACCATCTGAGAACACATTATAGCAATTAGAGTCTGAAACAAGGAAAAAGAAAAGAAGGGGCAGGAGGAACAACTTGATTAGCAGAGTGATTCCTACTCAATCTCAGTCCTCCATCCTCAGAGGAGTGAAAGAAACCCTGAGTCACATGCATGAGAGAGGAATTAATATAGTTAATCATACAATTGTTCCTGGCCTTCCAAAAGTGCCAGAGGAGAGTTACCCATTGTAGGAGCATCTTCAGGGATAGAGAATTGCCCAGATGAGTTAAGAAACTGATTTAGAAGATCTAACATGCAAGAACCCTGCAAAATACAAGTATTTTAGTTTAAAAGGAGATGCTTTCCAGCAATCAGTAGAAAAATAAAAGAAAAGGCAATGAGTAATTGTTTCCTCTATTTTAGAGCATAAAGGACAAAGGGGGTTGGGAGAATGTGAAGCCTAGCTCATTAATAGCTATGGATTAGTACAACACTTCCACAAAAATAGGTGCAATTTCGGGGCGAGTTTAAGCTTCCAAAGATATTTCCAGATATGGGATTGGGAAGATCCCGAACCTATAGCTGAATTAATCTGGTGTGAATGAAGAAAGTCTAAGAAGTAGGTTGACTTTATCGAGAAAATACCAGAAACTGCAGCTCTCCAAAACCATGAATCTGGTTTAGAGGAACTACTTAAAGGAATGACAAGAATGGCCAAAGCTTCTACAAGAGAAAAAGGGTTAATGATTAGATTAGATTTCCAACATGCATAATTCTAATCAATTAAATCAGAAACAACATTAAAATCTCTCACAGACTGACTAGTAATTTTCCTATTATCTGTTGAAGGGACCCAAATATTAGCATATATTTTTGCACTAACCCCATTACCGATTCCTCAAAAACTCCCTTTAAGCAACAACTCCCAGCCCTTGATCAAACTATGCTAAGCCCAAGAGCTAGAAGACTTCGAGGGGGCTTCCAAAAAATAAAAGTGGGGCTAATAATTTCGTTTAAGACTTTAACCCACAAAGTTTCTTCATTGTTAAGCATGCGTCAACACTATCGAGCAAGTAAAGCAATATAAACTTCTAAAGTCTCGAAACCCAAGACCACCCACTTTTTTCCTTTTACAAGGGTAGGACCATTTAGGCCAAAACACATCGTTTCCTTGTGCATCTTTTCACCATAATCCTTGAACAGCCCTACTCAAATAATGGAAAAGAGAATTTGGAAGGAAGAACATAAGCAGAGCAAAAGAAGGAATACTAGAAACCACAGCCTTTACTAGAAACTCTTTACCTACAACAGATAATACTTTATTTTTCCAACCAGCCAACTTATTATGAACCCTTTTAAATGGGAAGAAACTAAGAACTTTTTACTCTTGCCAAATTCAGAAGGCAAACCTAGACATTTACCATGCATAAAAACTTGGGGCAACCCTAAAAGATTAATTATCACAGATTTGTTGTTTGCAGATGTAAGAAGACTAAAGGAAACACTTGATTTTTCTAAGTTCTTGGCCAGATGCTAAACAATATTCCTTAATGGGTTTAATAATTTCATGGCATTCATTTTCCTTTGCAGTAGAAAAAAATAAACAATCATCTGTAAAAAACATATGAGAGATAGTTGGGTCTTGCCTGCTAGTTTTAATGCCAGAAATCTAATGAGTATGCTCAATTTAACTTAGTTTCCAAAGCACTTCTTGGCATAAAATGAACAAGTATGGGCTAAGTGGGCAGCCGAAGCCTAAGACCTCTACCAAGTTTAACAGATCCTATGATTCCAGCATTGAATTTTATGTGATATTCAACAGTGGAAACACATTCCATAATCCAATGTACCCAAATGCCGTCAAAACCCATTCTTAATAAAACTTTCTCCAAAAACATCCATTCAACCCTATTATAAGCTTTACTAAGGTCAAGCTTTAGGGCCATGTACCAGCAATTTGGTAGGGGCTCACAAGGGAATTGAAGAGAGGTTTTAGCCTATTTGCCATACACTTAGCAATGACCTTATAGATGACTGAACATAAACTAATAGGATAAGAACAACAATTGTTTTATTGAACTCTTTGAGCATGAATCCACTTAAAAAAAAAAAAAACTTTGGATAGCTTGCACAACAACAATACTTACTATATCCCAATGGGTATGAAAAAATTTTCTAGGAAGGACATAAAGCACAGAAGCCTTGTAAGGACCAATTTGGAAAATTACAGTTTTAATTTCTCCCTCAGTCATAGGTCTAGACAAAGAACTATTATAGTCTGTAGATATACGAGGAGCGATGTGCTCAATATGAATATCAATATTAATAGGAGAAGTACTAGATTGCATGCCATTAAAGGAAGTGCTAATATGGGTAGCAAGGCTAGGCCTATCCTCCAACTAAACACTAGAATTATCATAGAGTCCAGTTATATGATTAACACATCTTCTACCAGAAGTAGAAGTATGAAAGAAATGGGTGTTTCTAACACCAACCCTAAGCCACTTGACACTATGAGCCCAACAAAATTCCTCATGATGTAATAAAGACTCAAGTTTAGCACATAATTCAAATTCCTCTGAGGCCAAGGAGGCCCTATAAGAGCTTGGCTGAATGGTCTCCAAAGCCTCCTTAACCTTACAGATCTCAAAACTAGCATTTCCAAACTCTTTTTTGCTCCATTTTTCAAATACTTAGCACATTCTCTCATTTTGCATTGGAGTTTGCCTCCTTAACCTTACAGATCTCAAAACTAGCATTTCCAAACTCTTTTTTGCTCCATTTTTCAAAGACTTAGCACATTCTCTCATTTTGCATTGGAGTTTATCCAAGGAAGTTCTTAAGGGGTCAATTTTCCATGCATTAGCAATGGTTTGCTTAAGCTCAGGATGTTCCTCCCACTTAGCTTCATTTTAAAAAAAAAATATGTGCCTCTCCATTGAGGAGAAATGAAAATAATGACTAAAAGGGTGTGATCAGTTCCTATCATGGCATGCCTGTAGACATCAATGTGAGGAGACTGACAAATAAGTCCATTGTTTCCGAACATCTTATCTATGCTAGCGATAATCAAATCATTTCCTTTAATTTTATTAGACCAAGTAAACTGAGGACCTGAGAAAAGAAGCTCAACCAAAGCACAATCATTTATAGCATTATTAAAATCTAAGAGTTGAGTAAGAGTGTTAGGGTTACCTCAACTCTTTTCTTCAGGACTAAAGACTTCATTGAATCTCCTACACACATACAAGGTCTGGAAATTGTCTGTCCTAGCTGAGATAGTTCACTCCAAAAATCAGCTCTACGTTCATTTTAGGGTTCTCCATATACAAAGGTTACACAAAGGGCTAAGGAAAGAAACTAATAGAGATACTAATATAAAATATTCTGCTTGAAGAATGACAAGATAGAAAGAAAAGCATCATTAATCCAAAATATAGAAATGCCTCCAAATAAACCACTGGGCTCTAAAATAAAATTGAAATAAAAACCCAACCTTTGCTGAAATTGATTCTGGTGAGACATTGACTGCTTTGTCTCTATAGCACTAAACATGTTCGGACTGAGGCACAAAGGCGTCGCAAGTACTGAATTGTCAGGGGCTGACCACTCCCCTGACAATTCCACACTAAAATGCTCATGGCTCCTGAGGTGACTGTGTAAGGGCAGCCACCCAGTCCCTATGCAGCAGATAGGATCCAATGTGAAAAACCAACTATCTATGTTTACCTTGAGCTCTTTTATTAGGCTTTGGTTTGTGCCATTCCAGAGCAAAGCTTGACAGAGAATGAGAATTGTCAGTGGGAGCAATCTTCAACTTTTTAAAATCCTGGATAATATGACTTAGAATCTCAAGACCCCGTCACTTCATATTATAGTGAGGAGGTGTAACAGATTCCATTCCCCAACACCAAATGAGCAAACCTTAGCAGGAGAAAGTTTTTCCTTAGTAACTACGACAATTTTGGCAGCCGATGCTAGAACAAAAATAACTTGATCTGTATCCAAGTTGTCCAACTTCTTGTAGTCCAAATCCTCCTCTACCTTTACAATATCCAAATATAATGGGCCCTCGAACTTTCAATAGATTCACGTATTATAATCGGGTCAGAGTAAGAATCTCCAAGTTGCGGAGAATGGGCACATTAATTAGACTAGTTGTAGGTTCATAAACAGGTTTAGAGACGGTTTGGTTTAGTCCTAGAGAAGGCTTATATGATTCCATAATGGCCAGTGGGGTTTATTTACTAAGATTGGTTCCAACAAAAACCTCATTTAAACTATTATATTTTGTAAACCGACAACCACTGAGAGGGGATGAACCAGTGAACCCAATTCCGATCATCTAAAATTGTCCGAATGGCTAATTTGGAAAACCACTGTAGTACTGATCACTGTTCGTACACAGTCCTATGCATGCTTAGTCTCTTATAGACACTTCTATGTGTGCACACTTATTCCACATTTCAAGCACTTCAACAATATATAGTACAAACAATGAACACACCCATAACGTAGGGATTTTATAAGATTCAACAATAAGCCTATATCCCCGGAGTAGTGCCTGTAAAGGTTTTGTACCTACTCAATACACTATTTTTAACTGCATCTACAGTTGGAAGCACTTACACCCAATTTTCTCAATCCACAGTTGAGATGGCACACGCAGTGCCAGTATAATTTGCAGCACACACTACAAGGAAGCACCAGTCCTAATGCTTTGCACTTACTAAGTTCCCAGAACATAAATACATATAATTTTGGGGCTTATAATTAATGCCCTACAATCAAGCCCTGCCTAGCATATATACATCACAACTATAGCTAGCATGCATTCATTTTCACAGACAATGCTTGTAATGTAAATCTAGAGTTAGAGTTAGGGAATCTCATAACTAGATGTCTAGGATGATTTGGGAACCTCCACTGACCACTGTAACCTACAACTTGACCTCTTGAGGTGAACTTGGATTTTCAAGTGTCCACTGACAAGTTTTGTGCTCACACCTTCTCTCCCCTTGTCTTCTTGCACTTAAAAGCACCAACTAACTCACTTGCTCTCGTCCCTTCCCCTTTCTTCCTCTCTTAGTTTAGAATTAGTACATATTAATGGGGTACAACAACCTATTCTATGACCCTTCAATGGAGTGAACAATAATCTCTTAAAACCTTCAAGCACATTCAATGACCATCAATGGAGGGGAGGAGGTTCGCTAAAAAATCTGCAGCCTTTGACAATTTGAAAATCATATTTTTTATTTTTTTATTTTTTTGCTTCTCATAGGTAGAGGGAAAATTTTGAGAAAGATAGTAACTTAAACAGACCCATTTGGCTTAGTGTTTAGGGAGATATGACCATCTGAAATTGGAGCAATAAGAAAGCTCCATTTAGAATCTCTATATAGGCAACGTGGGTTGCGCTGGTGGCACGTGCAAAGACTCTTCAATCCTGGTTGTTAATCAAAAATTGAACTGGCATATTAATCCAAGCCATAGGATACGTACAACGGATCTTAAATGGCAACCATTGTTAAGGTATCTTGCTGACGTAAGGGCTAACGCACGTTGATGCAATCGGTCAAGCCCTATGTCAACAGACCTTTTTGTTGTCGATTTTTTACTAACTGAGTCGACGTGTTTTATGTAGGCTTATCTCCTCCCTTTTTTTGAAAAGCTAAAACTCTAATGGCCCTTAGATTGGGTTCTTGATCCCAAAATCTGACCAGATCTCTTCAAGAGGCATCTCTCTACACACGCAATGGCACGCTATACACACAAGCCATACTTGATTTAGTGTGGTTTCTTTAGTTACCCAAGGCCCTCCCTTCTTTAACTTCCTATTCTAGAAATCCCTACAACCCAATTTCTTCATAATAGCACAAAAGCCTATCCTTTTTCAAATTAAATTCTGAAAGCACCTCCACTCACCAAGAGAAAATGGACTTTTTCTAGTTTGGAAATTCAAACCAGCTTCATGGAAACATGTGCAACTATTTCATACAACTTTGGATTGAGACGAAACAAAATTCGTTAGAACCACGACTCGACGCATGGAACTTTTCAGTAGACTTGATCATTAGACTCAGCTATACAAAAAGATCATATTGCCCCTAAACTTTTCGGATATCGTAACTTTCTCATATGAAATCGAAAAGCAACAAAATTTGACAATATTGGATTTTTCTCACAAAGTTACATGGAGGACATTTCTTAAAAAAAAAAAATCATCTTCAATGATGAAACTACCACGACTGCCACATAAGCCAATTTTTTACTGGATATTGTAACTTCTTCATAAGTATCGAAATTGGATAAAATCAGGTGCATTGAAAAGGATAACTTACACTCTAAATTTTTCAAGAAGAAACCACTGCAAGAAAATGTCCCCGAGCTTAAATAGGCCAAATTTTCCAGCTTTGACCCAGAATCCCGCACCACCTATCATGGATGAATCAATCCACTCCATATACATCCTGTAATATTGCTACCTCATCAGAGAGACCGAATGCTGCCATGTAACCACTTTTGGCCGCGTCATCATTGTCATGTGGCTGAGGTTGCAAACAAAGACAACTTGAAAACAATATTATATGGGTCCACAACCATCTGGATAGGGTGAGAGAAGTGGATTGGGCTTGGGCTAGTGTTTTGCCTTAATGGAGAGGGGAAAGAAACTTTAGAAAAGCCCAGAGAGTCCAAAGAGGTTGCAACAGCGGTATTGGATCCCACTTGGTCCAAAGTCACTTCATTCTAAGGTCTAGAAGTGGTGGTACTAGGCCTAGAGGGAGTGATGAGCCTAGAACTACAGTGAAAGGAGCCCAATATACCTGACATGGTTTTTGTTGACGGAGAAAAATCCAGGCCTATTGCAGTCTCAAGGTTCTAATAAGGTTTCTTCCATCCTTGTAGGCATATATCCATAAAGTCAAGGAGAAGGTGAACACCAACTAGTAGCATAACTTGATGTCCTCTTGGACCAGACCCCAGAGGCTTGATTGAATTTGGCCAAAGGTAGTTCTTGACAAGTTCACACAGATTGCAACCCCATTCTTCCATTTTCATCTAAGACACTGGTCTATATTAAAAGCATCAATAGTGGAGAAAAAACATCATCAGATAGGAAATAAATCTTAGAGAAGGCTTGCTCTTGCTCAATAGTAATGGACTTGGCCATAAGCCGCATCTACACAACCACTAGCGATCGTTTAGAGGCACCTCATAGTCACATTCATCCTCAAAGTTAACCTCAAAACATGATTGTCTTTTGTTAGGTTCTAAGATTTGGAAAAGAGCTAAGTTGTTCCCCTCATCTTCAACTTGCTTAGTAGAATATTGGCACTGATCATGACCTAGAACCCCGCAATAGAAACAGAACGATGGAAATTTCACGTACACGAAATCCACCCAGTAGGGATCTTGATTAACCCAATTTATCCTTATTCCCACTCTTAAAGGAACATTAGTTTGGTTACCAACACGAATTGCAAAAGATCTTTCGAAGTCTTGCAAGCCTGTTGGAAGTTGTACACTGTAGAATACTCCAATTTTCGTTACAATCTGAGCAGCAATTTTTTTAGCATGAAGATGCATTGGTAACCCATACAAGTGCACCCATATATCCATATATCAGAAGTGCATCTGCTCCGGAGGGATATCTTGCTTCCACTTTTGGAAAGCAATGAACGCCTGTTTCACAAGCCAGGGTCCAAGAGGGAGCAAGATGGATCTCAAGCTGATTTAGAAGTTTAATGAGAAAGATCTTCAGACCAATTTGCCTAACATTTATATCTTGTCGTAAGCTCCATGCACTAGGGAGAGCTTTCGAAATAGTCAGAGTTGTGATTCTCTTGTTGGTAAAGATTCGTCCAACAATTACCATATTCCAGTCAACCGAACCAGTTTTCAGATCATTTTTGCCAATCTCTACCTTTGAGGGATCTGATAGGTGGTCAAAAAGATCCACATCTTTACGTAGATGATTGTCTTCAAGTAGCGGATCATCTTCCATAATAGACTTCTACTCCCTGCTAATTCACACACCAACTAACCAAAAGGATTAGAAAGAAACAACCGATAAAAAAAAACCAGGAAGAGGATTCAAATTTAAGTGTTCTTGTAGCAAAAGTACAAACAAAATTAAAGAAAACTGAGCTAACAAATGCAAAAGAAGAGAAGAAATAGGTAATAGGTAAAACATACCGAGCAAAACCATAAAGAAAGCATCATAAAGAAGAAAATAACCAAAGAAATCAAAGATCAAAAGTAAAAAAGGACTATTACTACAAGGATCTACAAAGAAACAAAAGGATTATCAAAGAAACTTGAAAAAAGAAATTCCAAAGACAAAAACCCAACCATAGCAAAACCAAAACTCAACATTTGAAGTGAAGGAATAGGAAAATCAAAAGGACTATTACTACAAGGATCTACAGAGAAACAAAAAGGATTATCAAAGAAATGTGAAAATATTCTAAAGACGAAAGCCTAACCAAATAAAAGATCAAAACTCAAGATCTGTAGTGAAAGTATAGGTAAAACAGATCATGATCAGCAAGAAATATCAACAAAATTGAAAATAATCTCTAAATGAACTATTGTGCAGAAAGTGAAAGACAAGATCCAAAATGAAAACCAGATCAAGTGAAGCAGGAAATTAGGGTTTGTAAGCAAACCAATGAAGATTTCTTATAGCCGCAAATAAGTCTAAAGGGCGACTTGAAGATCTGGGTCTAGGATCATAGTTAACTCCCCCTACAGGAGGGAAACCCTCACAAGATCGAGGGAGACAGATGCCCTAGCATGCAGGAGAAAAAGAAACTAGAGAACTGGAATAAGCAAAAACTCTAGAGAATATGAAAATAAATTGCCTCACTTAACGAAGACAGAGAGCCTTTTCATCTCTCTAAGTTTTTCTATTTTGGTGTCAAATACGTAGTTTTCTAGCTAAGTTATAGCCAAATATTTGAACGAGAGATTTTATATAGCTCTGGAGGCTATTCAGTCAACGAAAAGGTACTTCTACAAATTCTACCGAGCTACCTCCACATCGACACAAATTCTTTCAAGAAATCAAGCACAATTGTCTACTTCCTTGTCCTACCATGCTACTGTGAGACTCCTCTAGAAAAAAATTTCAAAATAAATTGTGATGCAAATCTTTGGCTTGGTTTGATGAATGGATGGTTAGGATTTATTTATCGTGATTATGGAGGTCTATAGTTTGCTAACTCTGACCCAGCCATGTTTCTGGTAGTTTCAATAGGGGAAGCATTGGCAAGTCACTCAACCTTATTAGAAGCTATATTTGAAGGCCCCACTCAAATTATGGTGAAATCTGACAACAAGGATTTGGTTTCCTTCTTGAATCATGGAATCTCCTTGGCCTCTTTAATAGTCAAACCCATCTTAGTGTGAGGGTAGTGGCGGCCGGAGACGATGAGATGTCTCTCTACCCTTGGGGGGGAAAGGACTTGCATCCTGACCTCTCTCCTCTCTCCTCTCTCCTTCTCTTTCATGTGAGGGGAGGGGTTTGTGTCATGTGTGCTTTACTTGTAGGCCCCACACAGTCGTATTGTCGCTTGGAGATACGTGGAGGCCTATTTCGTAAGAGTGTAAAATTCATTATTTGAGACGGGGGTTTGATGATGGTCCAATACGGGGATCGGAATCATATAAATGGGGTTTGGAGTCACCACCTAAGGTTATGGGCCTAGGACCCAGGGGTGGACACGATTCCTGAGAAAAGGGCCTGAAATTTGGTATGGTCCAGAGATTTAGGGTAAGTGTCAGGTTACAGAATTGGGAAGGTGTTAGGTACCAAATCTGCTCAGTTCAACCGATCTTCCTACTAGATGCTTGAGAGCTAACATTTTCCATAATTATTACTATTTCATATGCATAGCTAAGTTATCACACATATATACACTAATTGAATTCAAACTACTATATACAGTAAAACAAGGCCTATATAAAGTCTACATTATGACAAGTTAGTTAAGATATTATACCTGAACTTAATCCCTGTTTTGGGTCAAGAGGGGTGGGCCCTAGATTAGTACCAGCTCAGACTGTCTTTCGGATTCTCTTGGCTTAGAAAAAGATGGCCTTGACCTCCAACTTTCTTTCTTGAGAGATGCTAATTATGATGGTATTCAGACAGGGTTCCAGCTAGAAATGGTTACTTTCGGGTTTGGATTCGGACAGCTTCAGCTAGGGAAAGCTATTTCTGGGCTTAGGCTAAGGTGGCATTCCGGTAGAGCTTCCTCTGGGGATAGGCTAGGAGAGGGCTAGACTGAGGTGGCACTTTGCAAAGCTTTCACTGGGAATAGCTATTTCTGAAAAGATTCCATGGGCACTCGGACAGGGCTTCCACTAGGATTTGCTATTTTTGGAAAGAAATGGATTGACCTAAAAAATGGATTGAAGAGCTCCAAAGCCCCGAAGAACACTTTGAAGATCCAAACAGAGTTTTGGATCTTGACAAAGATCTCTCCATAGACCTGAAGAACCTCAAAGGTGGGGTTTCTACTTTGGGTAAAACTCAAAAACATTCAAAGGAGGGGGTTGAAGAATATACTACTTTTAACAAAAAACTGGATCAGACTAAGAACTTGGATTGAAGATCTTCAAAGTCCTGAAGAACACTTCGAAGATTCGAACAAGATTTTGGATCTTGACGAAGATCGCTCTGAAGACCCGAAGAAAATCAAGAGGGAAAGGGGAAGAAAGTTTCACTACAAAGGAGTAAGGTGGGATTTTGGTGTGTGAAATCCAAAGGAGGGGGTATTTATTAGTTTTTTCGACCAATGGGAAAGAGGGAACTTCATTATCCAATGGACGAAAGAAGGGTTTTTGCCTAAAGTGGGGGGATAGGGCTTTTATACATTGGGTAAAAGAGGTCCTCGGACCAAAATGGGTGGGGAAAGGTTTTTGTCCAATGGGTAAAAAGTGGGTTCTTAGAGAGAAAATCCTTAGTAAAAAAAAGGGGTTTTTGGGTCTCAAATGGGTGAAGAGGGAATTTCTTCACCCATCGGATCAGGGGAACAGCCATCCTGGCCATTAACCACACAAGGTTGGGTTGAAATGCATGGGGCATGCGGGCAATGTGCACAGTGTGTGTGGATAATGGTGTGTAGCTGGGCACAGGCTAGGCATAAGGGTGTGCGGGGAGGTTGGCATGGGTGTGTGGGCAATGTGCACAGTGTGTGCGGGTAATGGTGTACAGCTAGTCACAGGCTAGGCATAAGGGTGTGCAGGGAGGTTGGCATGGGTGTGTGGCACATGGCCCACAGGGCAGGCTGAACTGTGCAGGGCAACTTGTGCATGGTGCAGGCAAGGTGTGTGTGGCAAGCTTGAAGGTGCGCCCAACCATATAGCAGGGGAACGCACAGCGTGCGGCGGGGGTGCATAGGCAAGCAGTGGGGGAACGTAGGCAGGCAGCGGGGGCGCGCAGGCCATACAACAAGGGTGCACTGGCCATGCAGTAAGGGCGCACAACGTGCGGCAGGGGCACGCAGGCTATGCGACGGGGGTGCGCAGGTCATGTAACAGGGTGCACAGGCAGGCAGGCTGGGTCTGATTGGCTAGCTTGATTAGTTGGGCTAGCTGGCTGGCTTGGCTGGTCGGTGTGCACGACATGTGCTTGAAAAAAATGTGATTTTCTAAGGGAGATTGTGGGCAATCTAACAATCTGATTTTAACGTACCATATATCGTTGGAATCATATTTTCGAGTACTATCCATCTATATGGTCATCTTAACTGGATTCCTTTGTATATAAAAAGTCAAAATTGGACCCTCCATCCAGCATGGGGTTTCTAGGGTTTTTAGGCAGGTGGGGAACGTTTTCGGGTTTTCTCAGTCAATCATCATCTCTATTGATCAGAAATCAAAAGTCACGTCTAAGATCCATATTTCATCATAGCCGGAGGAGGGTGACAAAATTGGGTGTCTACAGAATGCCCCTCTTTGGCCGATGCCTGTGAACGACCACATTTTGTCACTCGAAGCATGTATTGCCATCATCTTGCTCATTAATGACAAAGTTGAAAAATGCAACAGATAATATCTCTCAAGTACTTTAGAGTTTTAGGACTTACCTGGATTGCTGATTGTAGGAAAGGAATTCACTGTTCTTCCAATCCTCCAAAAGATGTTAGTATTTTGATCCTTGACTTTTCCTTACCTGGGCATCACATGTGCCAATTCAGGGAATTGGTCTCTAGGTTAGGTTTTTCAAACCAATCTAGACTATCTGAGACCGATGGTTACAAGGGAGGAATTCGCTGCTCTTTCAATCTTGTAACAGGTAAAAATCTTTGATTCTTTGACTTTCCTTATATAGGCTTCACATGTTCCAGTTTAGGGAACTTGGTCTATGAGATTGGGTCACTCAGAGCTGATACAAAGAGACTGGGCCACCTAGGGTAGGGTAAATGCAATTGGATCACCTGGGGCCGAGTCAATGAAATTGGGCCACCTAGGACCTGATTAATGAAATTGGGCCACTTGGGGCTGGGTCAATGCAATTGGGCCGGCTGGGTTAGCGAGTAAATGCAATTGGGGCACTTGGGGCCAGGTCAATGAGATTAGGCCACCTAGGGCTAGGTAAATGCAATGGGGCCACTTGGGGCCAGTCAATGAAATTGGGCCACCTGGGGTCGAGTCAATGCAATTGGGTCACCTGGGGCCAGGAGATGAAATTGGGCCATCTGGGGCTGGGTCAATGAAATTGGGCCACTGGGGTCGGGTCAATGAGATTGTTTCTTTTCTTGATTTTAAAAATATATGGCTGAAAGGAGAAAGAGAAAGACTTTGGGAGAAGTTCATCTTGAGAGTTGTAGCAATCCTTCCCGCAAGGATGAGGGCCTAGTCGACTGGTACTCTGGGCAAACCCTTCACAACAGTCAGAATCACATCTGCAACTCCATATGGGGTTCCTAGGCAAGTCTTCATATTGTATTCATTATTTTGATTACCTTTATTTTTGCTTTGTCTTTCTTTATATGTTGTTTTTTTTTTTTTTTTTTGATTCTTTTATTTCCATTAGTATGAGGGGAAGGACCCACCAACCTTGGCCTCGTATGGCCATCTGAATATGGTTCATTCATAGC
>NC_056560.1:29078838-29158781 GCF_013358625.1 Macadamia integrifolia | reverse complement strand
TTTTTTTTTTTTTTTTTAACAACGGATTCCAGGTCTTCGGTTTGACGAGCTCTTCGGGCCTATATTGACCCCACAATTGCGTGAACTAGGTCATATCAGGGTTGAGAAGGTCCCTCATCAACTCAACTACCCCTTTGAGATTATTTATTCAATTGTTTTCTTGATATAGGAGATTAAGATAGTTTTCAGACTACATTTTTGAGGGGTCTTTACCATTCAACCTAGATCATATAGTTAATTTTATTCTAGGCTTTTCAAGAATCGATGAATCATCCTCCTTTCTTTATTTCCCCTCTTCTTCTTGCTTATTCGTCTGGTGTTTTTTACCCCTGTTCTGTAATTTTCTTTTCTAATATATAACTGATCCTCCAACTAAAAAAAAAAACCCAAATCGGATAAGGAATTGGCTGATTAAGATAGAAATCAGCAGTCACGAATTCCTATATTTGACAGATTTAATATGCCGAATTCCTAGATAAAAATACTAAAATTATTAAAAGATTCCTCGAATATGTCAATTCTAAGGTTTTTTTTTTCTTTTTCCGGACTGTTTCAAACTGACTCTGATGCAAATCAAATAGGAATTTGACCACTTTTATACATGGAGTAATTTAAAACCTTGATTTCTTCAAACAGACTAGTTTCCAAGATGGCAAGATACATCCATGGAAGAAGGAGACGTGACATGGGTTTCAGACAAGGTTATAGGTATTGGTATCATATATCGGTTGTATCGGTCTCTAAAAATATTGATATTGATACATATGTAATGATTTGATATCGGGTTGTATTACTTCAAAGACCGACGATGCTTAAAAAACAATCATGTAATGACTAATATTTCTGATAGGTATTCTGATACGATGCTGATACCTTGATCCATGGTTTGTCTTTGAGACTTGCTGTTGCAACACCCTTAAAAAATTTTAGGGAAAAAAAAAATTACCTGATAATGTTGCATATGCCTAGACATATGGAAAAGTGGAATCAAATTATGAAAAGACATCATGCCGCGACTCGACTTTCCCATATGTTTGATCATTCACAACACTATTGAATAGCATTTTTTCTCCCAAAATCTTAAATTTAGAGGAGCATGCGAGTAGAGCATATCATCAATTGAGATTCTCATCCGTTTATGCTTATTGGCTTAAATTACTCGAAGTGATAAATCCTATAGGGTATGATGCACGGCAATCTAGCTTAACTGGCATGTAAACATGTGGTTACAATAATTAAGATAATTAATTAATTAAGAGATATATTATCGTTATAATTATTATCCAATAGAAAATGATGAAACTGACTGGAGACAGCAACAAACGTCACCATGACCCCACTCCACGCCTGTAAATTGCCAAGCCCACCACCTCTCTTATCTTTAATTAATTAATAAATAAAATAATTATAGGGCTAGTTCTCTCTCCACCCATACACCAGCTAACATGCGCCTTTTGGCACATGAAACCCCCAATTTCATCAGAATTCCATCAATGGCCTAACATAGAGAGAGAGAGAGAGAGAGAGAGACCCAAACAAGTTTTTTGATATAACCTCTCACTCAAGTTTTCATTGTGGTTCATGGGTCAAATTTATTTCTGCAGGATCCAAACAAAGACACCATTTGTGCAAAAGCTTTGTTTTAGAGAGAGAGAGAGAGAGAGAGACAGAGAGAGAGACAGAGAGAGAGAGAGAGAGAGAACCTCAAAAGTTTTCATTGGGATTTGTTTATACATCAAAATCATTTCTGCAGGACCCAAACAAACAAAGACACACCATATGCACAAGCATTACAAGCAAAAGTATCCAACAAAACTACAAAACCATGTCTAGAAAGAAACTAAGAGAGAGAGAGAGAGAGAGAAGCAAGAAGAAGATGGTGGTAATGGTATGTCTATATGCCAGACCTGTCTTTCATCTCATCTCATTCAGAAACTTAGAGATGGAAGTGACTTGGTCTATCTGTATATATGAAATGGAAAACCCAGAAAAAGGAAAGAGGCCAAGATCAATATAACACCTAACAAGTACTATATACTACTAGGACTCGCGCTTACCTAGTGAAGGTTGATTATTATTATTATGAATCTCTGGCTTTTTGAAGACAGCACAAAAGCCACAAAATGATACCTTAGGAGAAGGTGGGTCTGTGACAGGTACCACCACCCTTTCAGTCCGGTGCTCACGTCGTCGCCGGCGGCCGCCCTCCGATTGGCTACGCTCCAATTTCATTGCACCCGATTGATGATCCACTCTTGTCCTGCTTGCCCTTACACTTTTGCTTGTTCTCAATTCCCTTACTTCTTCTGTTCCTTCTTCTTTCTGCTTCATCTCATCTAAGTCCCCTGACAAAACTTTGTCATCCCATACCAACCCTGATGAACCTTGCCTCCTAAATGATATTGTAGACCTTTGCAGACCAGCCATGCCCACAACCACTCTCCTCTCTAACCCTGTGATATGATCTATAGATTTCTGTTGTGAATTATGAGAGAATCAAACCATATATATGCTCCTTATTCAGAGAACTAATCTATATATATATATATATATATATATATGTAGAGAGGAAGAGAAGAAAAGAGGGGAAGGAGGGGCAGTGGGCATGTGTGATGTTGCCCACAAATATAATAATAAAGTTTCTTATACCTAATGATGTAATTATGACTTTATTATATACTAGAAGTTATCCCTAAGCACCTAATTTAACTGTTTATTAATTATTAATTTCTCCAATGCAGGTTCTGATATAGTCATCAGTGACTGACTGATTCAAAAACCCATCTTAGCTGGATGAGGATAAGAACATGATAATTACCAAGATTACTGAGTAATATCAGTCAATCAAAAGAGAAAAATGATAATCATAACTTTATTCCAACTAAATGGTGTTGACTACGTGGATTCGATAGAAATAGTGAATCTATATACAAATTTAATTTTTATTTTTATTTTTATTTTTAAGACCATCTGGGCTTTTAACATCATGGGTCCCATGGGAGGAGAGAGAATTAGCAAAGAACACATTAGTGGACCAACAATGGCACATTTGGTGGACAATGAAATTTTGATCTCAGATCATTTGTAGTTTGGTACCACTCCCCCAAACCAATCATTGACTTGGGGGGAAGTTTGGAACTGGTCATGTAAGATTGGGAGCATAGTTTTAAATATCGGTATCCGATATAGATCGACCATATCGAACAGTTTCCCACGTTAAAATAAATGATTTTTTTAGACAGTTTTACCCTTACCAGGAGCCGTTACACTGATATGGATTAACCCCAGTCGATACGGACCATTACGCACTTAAAAAAAAATCTATAGTATTCAGAGTCGTAATTGACTTAATGCTCGAATATTTTCCACTTGGTGGAGCATGCATTAATGTTTGAATTATAATCAGCCTCATAGACAATTATATTTTTAAAAGGATTTCCTTATTGACACTCGTCCAAGTGATAAATAATTTGTGACACTCCCGCTTTGTCATTTTTACTTTGTCCTTTTAGTATTATATTTTTTTTTCAATGAGGATAAATCTGTCATTTTGTGTAGAATGATGTACAAAGATATTGACAAGTTCTATAATAATAACACAATATCACTTTCAAATTATTTTGAAAATTTATATTTTTCGACTTAAAAAATTTTTGGGAATAAGACCAAAGACCAAAGACCAAAAGACCAAAGACCAATAAAAGAAGATTACAAATCTTAAATATACATATGGAGATTTCATTTTGCAGTCCCATTATTTAAATTACCCAATCAACAAATTGCATTTGCCAGCCCCTTGGGAGCCCATCCACAACAACTATTGCCTCCCACCCAACCTAAGCAAAGTCAAATTCAAGTCTAAAAGATTATCATCAGTCATGATGTCAATGTGGGTTTTTCACTACGCAAGGATAAAACAAGCAACATGGCATTCCCTCTACCATTTAGAGATTAGGTAGCTACTTTAGAGTTTTGAGGTCAGAGGTAAAGGACTGGGTCTTTTCCAAACATGATTACTGAAAAGAGGTCAACAAAGTTACTATATCAACTACTTTCATATTTCAACTTTCTCCACCAAGTAGCAGAAAGAGAGCTAGCTACCTTTGTATTGTGAAAAAATGAAAGGAAAATTTTCCAAGGCTGCAACAAAGTGGGTCAGTGAAGTATGGATTCACATAGACCAGGGAATCTACAATTGGATAATCTGAAGGCTCCTGAATCAGCTCCAATAATATGGTACATGGAAGTAGATGAAGACGAGATGGAGATATTCCATGTCCAGGTAGTCTGGATGCTGACACTGTTAAGTTGAACTGCATTTTATGACACTGAATTTGTGACCTGAAGGCAGATGAAAGTTAATCCCTATGAAGTGCTAGAATCTACTCCTGGAAGTGTCAAAGCAGCAATAGATTGGGCGAAGCAAAGGATGAATACAAAATGCTCTATAGAATATAAACAGGAAATCAGATTCAAATACATCTAAACCAGCTTTTACAGATCAATTTTATTGCTAAAGACAGTTTCAGGAGCAGACCGTTGATATGGGAGGTGGTGATCAGGGACCCCTTCTTCTGTACGCTTGTCTTCAAACCATTTCAGCACTCTTTTGCGAGGCAAGTTAGTCACATGAACTATGCTGCTAATCATTGTGTTCTGCATGGTCATTTTTGGGCAAGTTGTAAGGACCAAAGGATTCCTATACAGCTAATACATGTCTAGAATAACAGTATTGATTGAATAACAGCCACATTACATGAATGTACCCTCAGTGAAATTAAAAAAATAAATAAATAAAATAGCATCCACACAATCATGGTAATGCATGCAATTATAGACAAAATAAAATAATTTTTTTTTTGGCCTTTATGCCCACAAATATGCCATCAGATGGGTGGGTAACCTAGGTAGGTCAGAATATATGAAAGACTAAAATGGATGGCCAAGACAGACCAACCCCACCATCGCAACTTGCAATTCCAAAAGATGGGAGAGTGAGCAGAGAAGCATCTACTTCTGTTCTCGAGTTGGGGGCTTTGGCCCCTCTGTATCATATTCAGGCAAGGTAAACGGGAAAGGGTCTACTGAACTTTAATGTCCAATTATGAGTGTTGTCATAGTGTATAATAATACAGAATATAGGCAATAACTAATAAGAACTCATACTTGAGCAGAAAACAGGCAGACACAGAAAATCCATCAGTAAAACTACACTATTACATGAAAATATTGGAAAAGGAAATAAACATTTCTTGTCTATAGCAATGGTTGAACTTAAATTGATAGATAAAAATAAAGTAGAACTTCTCAGTATATTTATGATGCCAAAAACTGAACTAGGAAGGGGGTTAAAAACTATGGTAGTATAACTTATAATTTTAACTCATTAACTCACTGGAACAGTAACCATCAAAATGGTCAAGAATACAAAGACCGAACATATCAGTGACCATTTGATGTTTTGAGTCAAAGAACACAATACAAAACATGCTCACATGCAATTTCCATATACCCATTTTAATACCAGTTTAAAGTATTTTAAATGGATTTCTAATTCTTACAGATCTGTTATGACTTTCTGGATATTAAATATCCAACATGAATTTCTGTATTGTTCATCGGCAGACTTATGAGTCATGACTACTATTATACCCGAATAATTTCTTAGCAACAAGCAATGATTCCACAAAGAACAATATTGGTTTCCTCTTCCCCCGCCCCACCCCCCCCCCAAAAAAAAAAAAATTATCTGATGTTATTTTGACTCGGCATATTTGCTCTGCCAACACATTGCATACCAACATAAAAGGAAAAACTTACCCGCAGACAAAGAAATAAAAAATTTACTCACAGATGGACGTTTTGTGCGTCTATAAACTTTTTCAAAGGTTTCAACATGCACTTTCTTCAGTCTCTTTTGAGTGGACCATCTACTTTGCATTACATGTACTGGTTCTCTCACCTTGGTCTCAGGCTTTACAACATCAAGCTTCTCTTCTACACTAGAAGGCTCTGTGCTTTTAGTTTCAGGCTCTGAAATTGCTGTTTCAACTTTATCAGGTAAAGCAGCAGACATCAATACGAGGTTAGGAGGGGGATCACGAAGCAATTCAAGGACCACTGCCCTATCAAGACAAAGCTCAGCCGCAAGACTTTTAATCTGCAAGAATAGAAGCTTTCTGATATAGATTACTGAAGATAGAACAGGCACCTGGCATACTATGAATGGAAGACCATATATGAAGGAAAAACCATGCCTTTAATAATTACCATAGCATGCAAAGAGAATGGGTACCTGGCCTACTATGAATAGAAGACCATATATGAAGGAAAAACCAAGCCTTTAGTAATTACCATAGCATGGAATGAGAATGCACAAACTGATGTGCCATTAAGTAATTACTCCAGCAAGCACATGAAGATAATGCACAAGCCGATGGGGCTAAAAAACTGTCTTCCATGTATGCTCACTCAGCACCATCCATACAGTACATTATTTAACAAGTTCTTAACTCAGACTGTTACCACACACAAAACCTGTTGCTTTATTATGATTGTGCAAGAACAGAGAAAAGGTTTTTAGTAAGTGATATTTTTGATCACTGATTCTGAAGGAGTTAAAAGGGTACATATTTTCCACCATTCAAGAGAAACATTGATGCGATCCCGGGCATTTGTGATCACTATGGGCTGGGCCCACCCAAGTGGCTAAATAGGACAATATGTAATGAGAGTGGTAATCTGGTGATTAACCAGAACTTTCAAGGAGTTACTTGGCAAGCGAAAGGAAAGGGACAACGGGATTTAGGATTTCTTAAGCAGGGGTAACCTTGGAAGCAAAATAAAAAACAGGGATAAAACATAAAAGTGAGTAAAGATCAAAGGCGATGGGCAAAAAGGTAAATAGACACTATATATTATATTGTAAAAGGGGGAAAGGTTGTCTTCTAACCTCCCAACTCTGAACCAGTAGCAGAAGGAAGGCTTGTGAGTTGCGATGCATACTCCTCTTCACACACAACTCCAAACAAATTGAGTCTTTAAGGGTTGATAGCTAATCCTTAGACCTATTGATTTCATCCAATAAGAGGTCCAGAGGTTGGAGATGACAGCAGAGAAAGTTTCTGCAAGTGAGGTTAGGAAGTAGAGAAAGAACCAGCGGCAACCCTTCTCAAGTGTGATCGATGGAACTCAAGCACTGCAAACCCAATCGGTTTGGAACTTTGGAGTTCGGCAAGTAAATAACACACACTTTCAAACCAAAATAATAAGCAGATCGATTAGAGCTATGAAAATAAAAAATAAAAAAAGAAAATCCTGAAACTGTTCCAGGCAGAAGTTCAGGACTTTAGAGTTTTAGTGTAGAGCTCTTGATTCAAGTGCGATTTCCAGCAGGTTACTTCCATGTAGGACCACTTTTGAGGGTATGATTCAAACTCCAGGATTTAAATTTGATCAGTAAAATCAAGACAAGAGAGAGATCGACGCTCCCTTTGATGGACCCAAGGTCAGAAGGAGACAGGGTAACGATAACAGAACAAAGATTAAAAGCAAGGACGAAGGAGAAACAAGGAAGATGGGATGAAGGACACCACTGCAATATAAGGTTCTGAAGCACAGGGAAGAAATGGGAGAGAGGGAAGAGAGATAGGTGAGGGCACACAAACACCGGCACACTCAAAGAAACTCAATATTCCATATTCAATCAACTATTAATTGCATTGGTTACATCTATATAAAGAAGAAAGACTTCAACAAAAAATGGAAACTAACTCAATCTAGGTAGTAATAAAATAGGAAACCAAAAACAACTACATAGCTTTCTTCCAAAAGATAGAAATATTACAATATAATTCCTAAATTAAAGCCTACATATTCTACTGGACCCAAAACCCAACTTCGACCCAGTTCTTTGTTTGGCCTCCAATAGGTTTTGAGCTGGCCCACGCAAGCATCACTGCATAAATTCCCCCAGTGTTGAGAAAAATTGTTCCTCAAGTTTTGTGGAATGGCAGAAATAAAGACACTCTAACGGGAGCTTGCTACTCCTTGCTTGCAACTTGAACTGAATCCAAAATATGGAGCTTCGATGTTGCATCCGTCTTAAAATATGTGGGTAATAACAAACTCAATATGAACACCTGTTGTTGCAGTAAAGTTTATTATCGCCTCACCCACAATAACCATCTTGTCGCCCTTTACCATTAATTATTGTCCCACATCAAAGCAGTCTTCCTCTTGGGTTGAGCCCTCCGGCTCTTCCTATGGTTGCATTGTTGGTGCCACATCCTAGGGCTCCGAGCATACTTGATCAACCAGCCCTTTTAAAATAAATGTATGATGTAGATGTATAGGCTTTAGGAAGCACATGTTGCTATCACGATCAACTACACACTTTCGTGCTTCTAACCATTGGTGACCAGCTTTGATAATGCACTTGGAAGAATCAAACACCTCACAATAAGCACCATCACAATATTGTAAAATGGAGAATTGGACAAGGGAATCATCCTCAGACTGATGATGATCTCATTGGGCTTTGATAACATCTCAACCATGGACTGCAAGATGAAATAGTCCCTTTGCCCTTCATCTACGAAGAAAATAGCAATTTTTCAGTAGGGCAAACATACTCTGGTCTTGATAATATAAGGTGTCATGGCCAGGTTTGCTCTGATAGCAATTGATATAATCCCGAGTTTAAAAATCCCCATTTTTTATTGTTGTGGGCCCACCTTAGTGCCTAAATAAGACAACATATAATGAGAGTGGCTTCCGGTAATTAACCAGAACTTTTCAATAGGCTACTTGGGAAGTTAAGAAAAAAGGGACAAAGGGATTTAGGATTTACTAAGCAGGGGTAAACTTGGAAGCAAGACAAAAAGGGATAAAAGGTGAGGGCAAAAACAGAAATAGACACTATATATTATATCATAAAAAAGGGGGCTGTTTTCTACCTCCCAATTCTGAACCAGCAGTGGAGGCAGGCTTGTGATGGAGTACGCTAACCTGTAGGACAGATTAATCGACAACAAAACCACAGGACAGAATCACAGTGACCAGAACAGTAGCGTAAACAGAACATAATATACAAATTCTAATAACTTGATAACCGGCACTCAGGTGTGGCTTGAAACCAGGTAAAATGGAGTGAGAATCCTCCTGGTTATATGCTCCACAGATGGGGCTGATTCAACGGACTGATCTGCAGAAAACTCATTAGAACAGAATTAGAAAGTAAGAGACAGAACATAGATGAATAACTCCATATCCAAAAATTGATGGGACTCAAAGTTAGGTTGAAGGAAAGTGCTATATGGAATAATAAGCCCTCAAAACAGGAGGCTCATCTGACGGTTGGATATCTAGAAAACAGGACTGAAATCTGAGACAGAATATGGCCTTCGCTAGAAATCGTAGGGTGCTAAAACTAAGAGTAAATCTGACAGATTAGAAAGGGTTAACAAAGGGGATTGTGACCACAGTAATAACAGAATAAAAGCAAGTTTAAACCACTGGCAGAATATGAGATCACCTCCAAGGGTCCCATCAAAGATCGACAGATGCTTTAATGGAAAAAGAGAAAAGGGATATGACCGTAGGTATCACCACCTACGCTTGTGGTTGGGCATCACTACCCTCCCCCCATGGTTTCACCACCAATGGACGTGGCTGATTCACCACAGCTCACCATACTCAAAAAGCATTTGCCTCAACCAAAATAGTGGGCAGAAGGAGTCCATCCTCTTTATTTATAATCTTCAAATCATCATTACAAAATTAACAATTCCCAATAACGAGGGGACAATACTTTGCTGCCAAGCTAACTAAAAAATAGTAACTAACATCAAAATAGAAACTCTAGCTAATTATTCAATAGCAATACAAGAAAATAGTAACCACTGAAAATAGAAACTAAGATATAATATCCTAGAGAATTTTGGCAGCATCTCTTAAGAATGCCAGCTGTCCATATTCCTAAAACTGAAGCATACAATGATGGCCATTTATGAACAGTATCACTGTTCATGTGACCAGTACCACATGAATAGTATCATGTGAACAGTAACACGTGAACAGTAGTCTGCTTCCTTGAACTGCATCAGCTTGCGATGAATACTCCTCTTCACACACAACTCCAAACAAGTTGAAGGTTTAAGGATTGATAGCTAACCCTAAGATCCATTGATTTCAGCCAATAAGAGGACCAGAGGTTGGAGATGAGAGCAGAAAAAAGTTTCTGCGAGTGGGGTTAAATGGTAGAGAAAGAACCAGCGGCAACCCTTCTCAAGTGTGATCAATGGAACTCAAGCACTGCAACCCAATCAATTGGGAACTTTGGAGTTAGGTAGGTAACACAAAACTTTCTCAAACTCAACTAACAGGCAGATCAATCAGATATCTGAAAGTATAAATAAATAAAAGATACTCCTGAAACTATTCCAGGCGAGAGTTTCAGTGTATAAATCTTGATTCTAGTTTGATATCCAGCAGGTAATTCCATGTAGGACCACCTTGAGGGTATGATTCAAACCCCAGGGTTTTGAATCTCATTAGTGAAGAATCGAGAGAGATTGATGCACTCTTTGCTGGACCCAAGGTCATGCCAGGACAGGGTAGCAATACTAAAAAAATATTAAAAGCAAAGACGAAGGAGAAACAAGGAAAGAAGTTGGGATGAAGAACAACCTGGCGATAGGAAGTTCTGAAACGCAGGGAAGAGATAAGAGGGGAGGCACAGAAACACAGGCACACTCAACGACACTCAATATTCCATATTCAATCAACTACAAATTGTGTTTATTATATCTATATTAATAAGAAAGACTTCATCAAAAATGGAAACTAATTCAATCTAGGAATTAAAACAAAATATAGGAAAGCTTGAAACAACTACATAGCTATCTCCCCCAAAATAAAAAGATTACACTATTATTCCCAAATTAAAGCCTAAATGTTCTACTGGTCCCAAAACCCAAACTTGGACCCAGTTCTATAACTGGGCCTCCAATCTGGTTCAAGCCAACACAAGTGTTACTGCATCATGTGTAGTATCATCGTTTACCATGCACACACTGCATTAAATTGATTTTCTATGTTCCCACGTTGGTGGCTCATTCATCATCGACCATCTAAATTTTGTAATCATTGGCAGGTTGAACATCCTTCTATTTGGATCAGATCACTTCACCTTACTGGTGCATCTGATGTCCTCTATTGAACACGGCCATACCATCTCAAACGACTTTCCGAAATTTTATCATGGATTAAGGCGAGTCCAGAATCCGCTCTAATGCTTTCACTCTTTACCTTATCCTTCACAGTTTTCCCGCACACCCATCTTAACATTCTCATCTCCGCGACAAATAACTTATCAATATGTTGTTTCTTAACTACCCCACATTCGGCCCCATATCATAGCCGAGTGTACATATATCCTACAGAATTTTCCCTTAAGTTTTACAGGGACATGTCGGTCGCTCAAAAGTGATCCACATTATTACCATCAATACTTCTTCCATGTGGTCGAATTCATCCTAAAAAACTCTCACCATGTGGCAAAACAACTCCCATTTTTGCCACCTAGCCTCCTTCCCTGTGGTCAAATTCATCCTAAAAATCTTCAACCCATGTGGCAAAAACCAAAAAGACACCCATTTTTCTTTCTCTTGTTTGATACGCATCAACATAGAGGCCTCTACAGACCCAATAACGACATGGAGGATGCTAGATACCACCTTGTAAGGGGTATTTTGGTCATCATAGAAAATAGCATAATTACTTATAAATCACGTGTCTGCTCATGTATAAACCAAATCACTCCTTACAAGGATATATGCAGCAGCCAGTTGAGCCTACAAAAGTTCTGGATATAAGTATTTAACCCTGATTATTCTCTATTAGCCAGAAATTCTGGATTTTCAAAATCAGCCATTCACCTGGCAAAGAACCTTCTTACAAACCAGGCTTCAAAGCCTACAACTCCATCTTGGAATAAAATGGGAATGTTTTGCTGCTCAAAACTACATGACATAACATATTATTAGAATGATCTCGTGGAGTCAAACTTTGGTCTAAAAGGAAGCTTGGAGGAGAAAAGCCTCCAAAATTTGGCCCCCAACCCCAGGCATGAGTAACTCCATCCGGTAGGTAGACATTCACAGATGCCCTAAAACCCTAGACAATTCGGTGTATATGAATGTGCCAAGCAAACAAGCTTCACTAGATCACCACATTTGGAAACAGATCAACACAAATGAGGGCTTACACTAGTTTTACGGCGACCAATCTTTAAAGCAGAAGCCAATCGTCGAAGCTGCCAATTTTTAAGCTGCAATGGTCTTTCCTCCTCTTCCTCTTCAACATCTTCATCACCTGTTGTTTGGTCCTCAGCCAAGTCAAGCATCCTTGATAATTCATCATCTTCACCAAGTGCCTCTTCCAGTTCACGTTCAAGCCTAGCTAGGTCTTCCTCACTTATCTCATCATCAGTATCCCCCATAGATGGGTTGTCTTTTTTAAGATCATCTTCCAACTGACGAAAAAGAGCCTCGATAGGATCAACATCCAAATCATCCTCCTCCAGATCATCACTTTGAGTCAAACACTGCTGGAAGTGACAAAGTGAACGAGTTATGTATTTTGAATACTAAAACAGACAAATATCTCAGATAATCAAAAGCACTTGGCTAAGGTCTAATGTAAATTTTAAAATATAGAATCCAAGGATTTAGAGATACCAAGAAGCTTCAAAAATAAACCTAATCAGACATTTAATATAATGGTAACAAAATTGGCTACGCCATCCATACATGGTCTCCATAAACAAGGAGTGTTAAAGCATACAGATCGTGGTCAGTGTGGTACCATGCGATAGTGTTTAAGTTGTAATTGTAACTGGATTAGGTCTTTAGCCATTATTTGCTTTTCTAGTTGTGTTTCCTCATTGTAATTGGACTTAGTAGGATTCCTACTGAGACACAATACTTGCTATTATATAGTAACATCACTAGTACACAATAGATTCAGTCAGACTATTGAGTTCGAGCTTTCCTTCTCACTCTCATCTCAATCGCGCTCTCCATCTTCTACTTTTTCTTCTTCTTTGTTCTCTTTCTCTTTTGCAGGTACTGGTTTACAGATTCAGCATACTCTCACATCGTATTCAAGCTCTGAATCTGTTAATCAGTCCCTACTTCCTGCTGGTTTGAAAGTGCTTTAAGCTCCTACACTGTTATACCTCTATATGAGGCCTTATTTCTTGAGTATATGAAGATGAACTAAAGTCTCCTTGCATAAATTACAAGCAAAGAAGTATTACATGGAAGTTTTCAACCACATACTTAATTCAACAGATTGAGACATTTGCCTCTACATCTACTGCTACCATTGCTCATTCAAGTATTGGCACATCTGGCCTCTTCTTCCATTACACCATGAGTCATTGCCTCTGGTGCCACTTCCCATATAAGTATATAACTGGTAAGTCCCATGTACTTTGTTCACTTCAGAAAACTAATATAATGGCTCATCTACTCAAGTATCTGCCTTTGGTTGCGGTACCTAGTCTTATCTTCCTATGTTGCAATCCTTTCTTCATGTTCCTAGCTTACCCTTAAGTCTTATGTCTATTAGACAGCTGACTAAATCTCTTAATTGTTCAATAACATTTTACCCTACCTGCTGTGTTTTTCAGGATCTCCAAACAAAGAAGATGATTGGTGGATGGCGAGAGGAGGAAGGCCTCTATTACCTGGATGACATCACTCCTCCTTTGCTTCTCTCGCTTCTAGTTTATCTTCTCTTCAGTGTCATTACTTTCTCTTCCCAAACTTCACTATGGTTCTCAGTAGCAAGCATATCTCTCATCTTATGTGTGAGGCATGCGAGCTTGGTTCCCTCCTCAAGATGTCTCTAGGAGTCCTCCCTTATTTTCCTTAGTTCATTCTAATGTTTGGGGTCCGTGTCTTGTCATGAACTCACGAGTCAATTAGTAGATTTTTTTTTAATCACTTTTCAATGAATAAGATATATTTTTTAAAGGATCGACCAAAGTTTCCATCTACTTTTAAACAATTTTATAATGATATAAAGACTCAACTTGGTGCGTAAATTAAAGTCCTCCGCTCTGAAAATGTTCTCAAGTATATAGTCAACAAGAAATAGAATGTTGTATGTCTCTCATAGGTGGTAGCTCATCGGGCAACAAATCTGAAAAATCAACTAGCAAGTCCTTTATAGGCTTAGGATGTGCCACTTCCTTCACTAACTCAACCTCCTTTGTCACAAGTACCAATATCAGTCCGGTTTCTTCACTTGCAGCCATGAATTCCCTATGTGGTAGAACTAGCAACTTCTTGTCGGTCAGCTGTCCTTTGCTTGTACTTGCCTTATTTGGTTGCTTCTTTGTTGTAGTAGCCTCTTTAGGAGGGGTCTTCTCAAGGGACTTCAAAACATGTTTTCTTACTTGGGCATCCCTCAACTTAGCCTTGACTTGAGGTATGTTGAGTGGATTCGATGTAAGGCGCTTACCATTGTGATCAAAGAAGCACTGGTTCTTGGTTCCACCTACCAAAACATTGTTGTCACAAATCCAAGGCCTTCCAAGCAACAACACATTGGTTAGCACCATAGGGTCACATCACACCACACATTCTCTTCATATCCTGAATTCTTCAAAGACACCCAGCAACGCTGATTTACATCTATAGTGATGTTGTCAAGTAGTGACACCCTGTATGGCTGTGGATGGGGTTCGGTCTTGAACTGTCCCCCAATCACAAATGCTTAAGAAACAACGGTCATACAACTACCGCTGTCCACAATCACTTGAGCCATGTAAGGTCCACTAGTCATCAATGTATAGAAGATATTATATATCCCCCAATCTTCATCATTTGCTTCCGCTATCAGAATTTTTGCAACCATATTAATGTCAATGTGTGAATCTTCGTCTTCATATGCATATTCAGCCTCATACTCACCCTCCCTTCAACGGCATTCATAGCCCAATCATCATCTTGGGGCTCACAAACCTGCATATCCAATTTAGATTCAATGGTGGTGATGATGGAGTTGGCCCTTCCACGCTTAGGACAGAATTTGGCATAGTGTCCCATACCATCACAATGATAACACTTCGATCCCAGTGTCTCCCCCACAACCATAGGGGCCTTACCCTTATCTTGTGTGACTTGTGGAGCTCGGGTAGGTGGTCCACTAGGGGCCTGTTTGATAACGTTTCCAAAAATGCGTTTCTACCGTTTCTGTGTCAAGAAACGACAGAAACACAGAAACGGTAGAAACGGAACAAAAAGCATTTGATAAACCTGTTCCGTTTTTGTTGTTTTTTGAAACATAAATAAGAATTTATAGTTATTTATGGTTCAAGAAACAGAAATGACGAAACTGTTGAACTTGTTTAGCCGTTTCTTGAAACAGAAATGAGGGCCATTTTAACCACAAAACCCGACATTTTCCTTCGACAGTCGACGGTGCCCCATTCCCTCTGTTGTGAACACAATCTCCTCCATCATACCACTCCGCAAAGCTGCACCTCCCAGAGCAGCGATTCCACTGATTTTCACCCTCGTGAAGACGACTGGAGCACCCATGAACCTCCGTCATGTCTTCTCATCTGCCAAGATTCGTCGCAGGGAGCTGCAAATCGTACCACAAGTGAGTTGTAAAGGAAGAAAAGAGAACTATACAATAGAGGCAAGGTCGATCGAGCTTCCATCACGAAATTTGGCACACTAAGGAAAAGCTCATGACCCCTAACATCGCTTCAACTTAAGCCAACGATCTCTTCTCTATTCAGTAGGCAAAATCTTCTTCCAATTTCAATAGAAACTCGTGATTCTTGTTACAGGTTTATGTTTTAGGTTAGTGAAGGTTCTGAGTCAGCATTTTTCTATTCTAATTTTGTAGAAAGCTGTCGATATCTGTAGGTAGGGTTTTTTTTTAAGCCATTTTTGCTGCTGTGTTTCGACTTCTACAGATCAGAGTGAATCGAAGCCGTATCTCGAAGATTAGTAAGGGGAACATCTACAGGTAAGTGATTTAAACCATTATTGATTACCCTCACCTATGTTACTTCTATTTTTTTTTTATTTGGAATGATTTTTTCTTTCTCTGCACAAGTACTTCTCTGCTACTGTGGATTTCCATACACATGAAGTTTATGAGTCTGGATTAATTTTGTTTAATTATTTTTTTGTTTTGTATTCTGCATTAGAAATCTGTGGGCAGCAATTCTTTTTCCCCTGAGTTTCTTTTCTATTCTGGTGAAATGTTTATCTTCTGTTTGATACATTGTTGTGGTGGAGATTAACACCCTGCAGCACCGTGGTTTCCTGTCATACTACCTCATTGGTGCACCTTCTTTTTTGTGGTGTTCTCCTGCACCTGAAAACTGGTTATTTTATTTATTTATTTATTTTTTATCCAACCATTAGATCTTTGAGATATTCCAGGATTCATCTCCCTTGACTAGACACATCATCTACAAAGGTTTGTTCTTCATCTGCCCTTTGGATTGGTAGACCTTAGAAGTTACTAAATTCTGAAGATTATGGAGGCATTCATCATCTGCCAATCCAACCACTGGATTTAGCTAATATTTGGCGATCTTTTCATCCATTCTGGAGGCATTCTTGTCCCCATTTTTAAGATCATACTGTCAGAATCAGACAATATTTTTTTTTGTCTCCTATACTAGTCATTGCATGATTTAGAAAAACATTTCTCCTTTTGTTAACATTGTGGAACAAGCAGGGGATCCCAAATGAGTGGAGATGTTTCAAAAGCCAGACTGAAGGAAGACCTTCAATTTCAACTTCTTCCCACAATCATTTATTAACAGACCCAAATGAAAAGAAACCCAGAAACAAATACTCTTGTCTCTCATTTTTTCTGCCAGAAATTATTGTAGAGAGAGAGAGCTGCCGACAGTTAATGACACATGGTCATATGAAAACCTATTCTAGGCCTACTCCAGTCTTCTACCCTTTAAGCTATTGAGACAACAACAGTACTACTACAGCTACCCCCCCCCCACACACACAACACCTATAGGGAGAGAGAGAATGATTAGGAAAGTGTACCACTACCAACCCACAATGAAAAATCTCGGTCATCTTTGAATGCTTACCAAATTAGTTGATTTTTTTTTCTTCAAACATATGATTGAGTGATTTTATAATTGATGGAATAATATTTTCCTTCGGGTGATGAGTAGATTTCATTTGGACAATGGGTAAATATCATGCTATATCCTGGACTCTAGTATATGTTATGAAGGAAATGCATTGACTGAATTATAAGTAAGATGCAATTATTAATTTCCGGTCATTATAACCATAATGTGTTAGCTCCTTTCCCTTTTATATACGAGTCTCTAGCCTCAAATGAATTTCTTCCTTTAAAATCTGCTTTTTATTGATTGTTTGACCTTAAACTGCAGAATCTCAAGATCGTGGTATTACACGGTTATAGACGTCCACATCTCTGTGATCCATTACCTCTTCCGTGATTTCTGAAATCTGTGGTTTGCTTCAACAAAAAGTAAGATGACTTTCAGACTCTGACTGATTTTCTTGTGTATTTGGAGCATAATCATTACTATCATTGCTTGATCTTCCATCTCGTATCCACATATGATTTCCTTCTAGGGATCTCCATATACATTGAAGATTATGACATCTTTCATGTACTAAAGAGTTGACCTTCTTTAACCATGACTATTACTAAAACAGTGAAATAGTTAGAAATTGTGTTAATTTAGGTCATATCTTTTTATTTCTGTCCCAAAGCACTGTATATGAAATTAATTTTTTGGTCATGTTCGCATATGATTTTATATAACCTTTTGTTTGTATTGTACCTTTTACCTGTTTACATTTTTCCTCACTATTCTTACTCAACAAAAACTATGATGGACAGTTATATTTTTTTCCCTCAAGTGCAAGTTCTGCTCATCTCTATGCTTATGCTCGTTGCTTGTATTCTTTTACTTTTTCATGTTTCCTAATGCATAAGTACCATTTTTTTATATTTTAAATAGTTTATTATGTGGAAAAATGTTTGCTTAATCAATTATGCAAGTTCAGAGTTATGAGATCTCCAAGAACCCCTAACCCCAAAAGCAATACTATAATATGGAATGAAGCTGAACTAAGAGCATTCATCAATCATATGGTTGAGAGTGTAAGGAAAGGATTGAAGACCAACTCAACGTTCACAAAGATTGGATGGGAGAATATTTGTAAAGGATTGGAGGCTGAATTCAAGTGACCCTTTGGGAATGAGCAACTTTGTAATAAGATGAACAAGTTGCGGAAGGACTATAACAGCTTCAGGCGGTTGTTGGAAACAACTGGATTCGGATGGGATGCAAATGCTCGGACTGCCACAGCAGAGGATTCTGTATGGGAATCAGCTATTCAGGTATGACCATTTATTTGGTTTATATTAGGATGATAATTTACTACTTAAACAAACTGTTATGATTACATTCTCAATTTTTTGTTTACAGGGAAACAAAGATTGGGCAAAGTATAGAAGAAATGATCTTCCTTGGTGGCTAGAGTTGTTAGAGATCTTCTCTAACTCAATTGCCCATGGAGATAGAGGGTTTTCCCAGTCAACTGTTGTTATTCCTTCGTCTACTAACCTTGCTAATGATAATGATGATTTTCAGGAGATTGATCCTGATGACAGTGATGGTAGTAGCGGCACACCCGAAAGATCTGCTCCTTCCAAGTGGCAACTTGACAAGACTCCTATGGATTGTAGGAGGAAGAGCCAGACAAGGGCAATCACGAACTCCACTCAGGACTTCAGAGATTTTGTGAGGTGGAGGATGGATAAGGGAAACTTCTCTGCAATTGCAACCGTAGTCCGACCTCCTGATCCTATGTATGATGGGCCACATAGTATGATGAACTGCCAGAAGCTGTTGGATACTTTAGAAGATATTCCATCAGAGTTGTATGTCTTGGCTCAGAAGAAGATACATAGTGATCCTGGTTGGCGCATGTCTTTCATGGAGGTCCGCCCGAATAGAAGGTCATAGATGATAAGGCATCTGAAGGAGTTGCCCTGAAGTGGAGCAGTTGGTTTTGGTGAATGATTTTACATACAGATGGACTAGTTTTATGGGGGATTGTTTTATGACTGTTGACTACTTATATACTTTTCTATCTACTCTTCTTACTAATGGTTTCTGATGTAGACACTTGACTTTTGGTGCATGTTGTTAATTTGTTGGATATTGCATGGTTCTGGATGTTCTTGGATTGGTGTTTGCCTTTTCTTACCTATTTAATAGAGGGTTATAGATATATTATAATATTGACAGGTAATGCATATGGCTATGGATTGAAGTCCTAGCAAGATCGGTGTATGGTGTTCTTAATTACTTGTTAAATGATGCTAGGTATATTAGCATATAGACAGTAATGCTATTAGGATTGGTGGACGCTTTTAAATGACACAGAAACTTTTGTTATGACATCATGGTAGGGATATTACTCAATCTTGCTAGTCAGGTTTATGGATTTGTTATATTCTTTTTATGACATCATGGTAGAGATATTACTTTTAGGTAAGGTAGTACTTGTGGTCTGCTGAATGTGGTCATAATTACAGGGATGTCAAATGATGCCGATACCAACATCATAGGGTCATCTAGTGATGACGATGATATGATTATATTATATCAGTTCCAAAACCTTTTAAGCACATATAGGATGCGAGAACCACTGAATGATAGTAGTTACACGAGACTTATAATGGTAGCGGAGATTCTCGCAAGCCATGCAGATGTGTGCTACCGAGAGTTTAGGGTTGAACGGCATGTATTCCTCAACCTGCGAGATAGAATGGTACATAGAGGCTAGTTAGAAGACAGTCATTACATTGGAGTTGCTGAGCAGCCAGCAATGTTTATCATGATAGTAGGTCAAGGATTGAGTAATAGACAAACATAACAGAGATTCAATCGGTCCAAACAGACGATTAGTGCTGCCTTCCACACGGTATTGCAAGCTATGCTTCAGTTGTCACTTGAGACAATCAGGCCACCAAATTTTCAAGTGGTACCCCCCGAGATTGCCAACAATCCGAAATTCTATCCATATTTCAAGGTAACCGGCACCACATTTGGAATGAAAAAATTATTCGATGTTGACACTTAAATTTCATTGCACTTTACACAATTATATGGACTAACCTATGTGGAATGAAAAATAGGATTGCATTGGTGCTATTGATGGCACCCACATAAGTGCCATCGTACCTAGGTCGAAGGAAACACGTTATCGAAATTGAAAGGGTATGATCACACAGAATGTTATGTGTGCATGTTCATTCGACATGCGATTTACATTTGTGTATACGGGTTGGGAAGGTAGTGCACATGATGCAAGGGTGTTTGAAGCAGCAAGAACCAATGATACCCTACGGTTCCCTCATCCGCCACCAGGTACAAATATATTATGAACTTATAGTTATCCTTCCGTATATGTATGATATGAAATAGGTATCTAATACCATACATGTTTCCATAATAATTGAAGGCAAGTATTATGTTGTTGACTCGAGCTACACTAATCAACTGGGGCATTTGGTGCCATTCCGAGGACAAAGGTATCACTTACAAGATTATGGTGAGAGTAAACCTGGGCCAAGAACAACTAAGGAATTGTTCAATCACAGACACTCGTCCCTACGCAATGTTATTGAGAGAACATTCGGTGTCTTGAAAAATAGATTCCACATCTTAAGAAGTATGAAGGCATACGATATTGAAGATCAGACACGAATCATGGTTACTTGTTGTGGGATCCACAATTACATCAAGGAACAAACTATTGAAGATCAGTTATTTAATGAGCTTGGAAGCGAACAACCTGTTGAGGACCCTATGAACCCTGATCCTCAAACGTACCGTGCTTCGACATCTGATACGTCCCAGAGACGCTCAGCGAGACAAATGTCCATAGTGTGCGTAAATATAGCCAACCAATTGGCAATTTCTAGGAGAATGGCTACGATTCCATTAGATGGATCTTGAATGTTTTCCAATCACATTCATTATGTATTATATGTTTGACAAAAAATTGAGGCACCTGTTTTCTTCCAATCTGTCTATGTGGTGTTACTAATTATATTTTTTCACTTTACACATTATAATTTGGTATGAATTGTAGTATTTGTGCTCTACAGATGTCTTCAAGTGACACCACAATGGCAAGGTGTGAATACTGTAATGGTTTATGCGATAAGTTCACAACGAAACATGGGCCTAATAGAGGTAGATCGTACTTCAAATGTCCGAGGCATAATGAAATTTTTGTGGGCAGATGAATTTCGCTTATGTAATTGTGGCGAGGGACAATGTAAGGTTCGCATCGCGAAGACAACGGCGAACTTTAATTTTCGATTCTGGTGTTATCCTAAATCCAATGGGGTATAACTATTGTCCTTATTTTTTGAAAGTAAGCTATTGACCTTTATTATGTGAATACATTTCGTAATTCAGTTGAATGTAATTCCAGGCCCAAGAACGAGGTTGCAATTTTTTCGAATGGATTTATGGAGACAGCAGTTCAACAAGTGCACTTTCATCCGATTATGGAACAAGCAATTCGATGGTTGGAGGTCACTCTTCTTCATCAGCACCGTCCTCTGATTTTGTGAAGGGATACTTGGAAAGAGCAATTAAAGGTGAAGAGGAGAAGTCAAGAGTATTGAAAAATGAAAAGATCTGTCTGAGGAAAAACAAAGGATATATACAAATATCCTAGATGCAATTAATAAAATGGACATCAACAAAGGTGGTAGTTAGAGGGTAATGACAAACTGGTGGAAATATGTAAGACATTGCGTACCCGAAATATTTGCATTGTATTCCTAGTATTGTAGGTTAATATGTTTTAGTAAGAAAAATATTTAGATGTAAGTTAAAATAAGAAAAATTCGAAGGTCGTTCGGTCGCTTGTCTTGGTAGAATGAAGGGTTATGAGTTTCTATAAAAATGGACTAATGTGGAATTTTTTTATTAAAATAAACATCAACTCATGTCAGAAACGTTTCTAGAAACAACATTTATCAAACACCTTCTTTTCCGTTTCTGTTTCCAGAAACAAGTATTATCAAACACCTCATTTTCCGTTTCTGGAAACAGAAACGGAAATTTCTGTTTCTGCAGTTTCTATTTCAAGAAACAGCAGAAGCGTTATCAAACGGTGCCTAGGTCTATTTGGCACGAAAGTCCTCTTCGCATCAGTGGGCTCGTTGTATCTTCAAGGGGTTGATTTTAGCAAGCATTCTACATCCAATGCCTTCTCAAAACATGCATTATGAAAGTTCCAACACACCAATCTTGCCTTGGATGTCATGCCTTAAACCCAGTTTAAATTGAGACATAAGCAATTCCTCATCCTCATCATGAGCACCTATATGAGCAAGAAAGTCATTAACTTATCAATAAATTCTTCCACAGTCATAGTACCTTGCCTAAGGGTGTTGAGCAACTCATAGGGACGTCGCCAATGAGCTACAAGAAGGTAACTTTCACACACCTTGAACTCTCCCAAGTACGAGGTTCTCTTCGTCTCCAGATGAGTTTATTCTCCTCAAATCTCCACTAATCCTTAGCTCCTCCAGTGAGCTTGGTGCTAGCAAGTTGAATCTTCCTCACCTCTGACATTGAAACCACTTAAAGTAGTTGTTTAACACATTCAGCCAGTCATGAAAGAAGAGAGGATCATGCTTCCCACTATACTCCTTCAGTTCCAACTTTACCTTATGTGTATCATCACGGTGGGGTTGGTACTCATCAATCTCATCATCAGTCTTCTTCACGATACATACATGCAGGTATGTTCCTTCATGCTTGAGGAAGGACTCGTCGAGCATTAGTAGGAGTAGCACTGACTGTCAGTTGAGGGGTCGATTGAGGGGTTGGTTGAGCAGCTGATTAAGTAATCGTAGCCTAAGATCTTCGAACTTTCTGTCCATATTTGCAAACCTTTGGTCCATAGAATCCATCCTTGTAGAGATCCATTGGATGGCTTGCATCAAATCATCCATAGACTTGTGGTTAGAGTTTGACCCGGCCATAGCTTTGATACCACTTTGATGTAAGGTTGGTTCGCCTCGATAAACAATCCCAATAGGTTTCACACTACAACAACAACCTCAGCCTTATCCCAACTTAATGGGGTCAGTAACATGGATCCACATAAATAAAAGAGGGGGTGGAGGAAGGAAGAGATGAAAAGATGAGAAGAGAGTAAGAGAAAGAGGCACGTCCCAACAAGCCAGGAAAAACTCACCTACACGGATCCTTGCCCTCCAAATGGCTCTAAGGTATAAATTGTACAAAAACTCGACCGATATCTCCAGATCTCACCAAATCTTGCCAAGATCCCTTCAAATCTCGCCCCTCTCTCTCTCTACTTTTTCTAAGAAAAAACACTAATGAACAAGGATTTTGGTGCTTTTGCCTGAGGATCTCCATTCCTACACTCATTGAAGCTTGAAAGTAGAGAATAGTACCTCCTCATCCATATTTGGAGTTACTTTTCTTATATATGATGTCTTTAAATTTTTATGATTATGTTGTGTCATGTGTTGATTGTGGAATGTGGATTGTGAAATAGAGCATAACTAGCCTAGGGTCCGAAGAGTCCGAGACTACTTACATAGGGTACGAAGTCAAAGTACCATTTTAGGTTTGATTTTTAAAAAAAACCAATGCTTCCATTGTGTTTAGAAGGCTTAAAATAGGGTAAATACCAAGTTTCAGGGGCTACAAAGACCATATAGCCACTGAAACCAACCACCGAGTCGACCGGGAAAAAATATATGATCTTGGCGAGATCTCTCTTTTTTGGATTAACGAGATAGGGGGCGAGAGCGAGATCTTAAACCTTGCTTGGGACTAGACTGAGACTATGGATGTCAATCCTCACTTCTCTTATAGTCATTTTAGGCTTTGCCCCCAGCCTTTTTAGCTCCTTCAATCTTAATCAAATCACTCCTCCTTGTTGTGGCATCCATAGGCCTCCTTTGAACATGATCATACCACCTCAAACGACATTCATAGAGCTTGTCATTGATTGGGGCAACTCCCAAATCAGGTATAGTATACTCGTTCTTTACTCTATCCTTCCTTGTTTTGCTGCACATCCATCTTAACATCCACGTCATAGCTAAACATAGATTATCTATATGACACTTCTTAACTACACAACATTTTGCCCCATACCTCATGTCTGGTCGCCAAGGATTAAAGTATCAGTATCGGTCGCCGTATCGGTCCGTCAAAATTAAGATACGTATCGAAAGGTATCGTATCGTGTCGGAGATACGCTAAGATACTCTAAAAATACGCATATAAATGGATAGGAAACACTTTTTTATACACTTTTGCATAAAAAAATAATAAAAAAAAAACTAGAAATAACATGTATTATGCATAAACACTAAATTGAGAGTATCGCACTAAGAATCCAAGGTTTGTAGTCCTATAAATGTAAAATCCTTGTTCCCAACATTGATTTCCACTTTAGTTAGAGAGAAAAATGGTTGGCAACAACTTTGGAACAAAAACACCTCAAAAAATTGTTTTTCTGAAAAATGACCCATCTTGGCCATTTTATGACTGTATCAGTACGTATCGTACTGTATCGGTCGATACATACCGATACACACTTATACGTACCGATACGTACCGAAACGTACATTTCACTTCGATTTTGAATTTTTTATACAGTATCGGTGCGTATCGGTGTATATTGTATCGTATCGGTGTGTATCGGTGGTAGGATACATATCAATACAAAAGGCTTTTAAAATTTTTATGTATCGTATCGGTCCGTATCGGCCCTTATCGATACGATACGGACCGATACTTTAAACCCTACTGGTCGCACAACAATCCTATAGAATTTCCCTTCTAGCTTTAAAGGAATATGTCAATCACACAACGCTCCAGATGCACCCCTCCACTTCGCACGAATAAATATGTGTACCATATTTCGGCCGAACTTTAGGTATTTTTTCGGTATCTCTCCGAAACGATACATTCCATACCTTATAAATACAATATTTCGTTGAGACAGAGTCGAAATTTCAGTATCATTTCGGTATCTAGCCGAAATTTCGACTCTGTCTCGCCTGTCTTGGTGGTTTCAGTTCCATTTGCATATTTTAAAGGAAAAACACTCCAATTGATGCGAAATCAACGCTGAACTGGGTTGACCTATCGGGCAATCTCAACTGAGACGAGTCGAGTCGAATTAGATTTTTGAAATCAATAGGATATTTTAGGAGTTACTTTATTTAGGAAGTATTAAGTTATTTAATTGGGAAGATATGTAATCTTTTATTTTGGGTAATTCTTAGTCAATTAGGGAGTTACCAATTTAAATTTTATTTTATTTTTAATTTCATTAGTTAGAATTTAGGAAGCAAATTAGAAGTTGCTATTTCAATATTAGATTTTTATTCGGCAAGTTTTAATTTGAGTTTATTATATAAAGGCATGTAACTTAAGTATTAGATAGAGAATAGAAAATACCTGCGGGCGTGTGTGCAACTCTTCCCCCCCTTTTCTTAGTGTGAATTCTCCCTCTCCCCTGCAACTCTGAGAGCCATCTCAGGGATTTCTTTCCTACCCCTACCGGCCCTCCATCAATTGGTATCAGAGCCGAAGGATCCCATTCCTTCACCATCTTTCTTCTCCCCTTCCCCATCTCTGTTTCGGTTCTACCGAGACTGAGAACAAAAAAAAAAAAAAACCGCTATACCCATGTCAAATCCCTCCTCTTTTTCCCCCCTTCGATTCCAAACAGGAGAGAACCCACCGCCTCCTCTCCTTCCGCACAGCCAGTTAAAAAACAAAAAAAAGAAGCAAAGAGAAGCAACAGCGATAGCAGCAAAAAAAAAAGGTAGCGGCAATCAACCCTCCCCTTCCCCGGTTCTGCTTGGTTGAAAAAAAAAAAAACAGAATCAGATGAAGCAAGAAAAAAAAAAAAAGTCTCTGTCAGAGCAGGTATGTCGTACCATCCCATAGCAAAACCCCACCCCTTCCTAGGTTCTTCCATCAGGACCAAAAAAAAAAAAAAGCAGCAACAGCAGTTCAGAGAAAGAGAAACAGAAGAAGAAAAGAAGAAGATCCCGAGAAGAAGAAGAAGTAGGAAGTCGAAGAGGGAAAGGAAACAAAGAAATGAGGAAAATTACTCACCAGGTTCGAAGACGACCTTCATCCACCATCGCTGGTTGTTGAAGACCCCTTGAATCTCGCTGCCGCTTACCATCGCCAAGAGAAGGCTCCACACAAGAATCCTTGCTGGTTTGTGATTTCGTTTGCAGGTTGAAGAGTAAACCCCTTCTATTGGTAAAACCCAACCCCACGATGCCCTTTTGTCTCCTTTTTTTATTTAATTACCTTTTTCTTTCCATATTTACCCCTCCTTAGTGCCTTATTCTGATTTACTCCTATTTTAATCTTGGTTCCAAGCATACCCTTGTTCCATACGTGCTCCATATTGAGGGATATATTTGAAGTCTTTAAATTACAGTATTGCCACTCCATCATAAACTTAAGATATTTATCAATTTGCCACTCCTCTTATCTGAGCCTTCTATTACTTCCATGGATACCTTTGTGTTCAAATTTGGAGTGCGGTTGCTCAATGGAAAGTCTGCTAAATTGTTAATTGATGAACGACTAAATGACAATTTTGTCTCCAGATCTGTGGTGGATATGTTGTCAAAGACCAATCAAATTATTTTTGAGTCAGAGGATATTGTATTTGTTGAATTTTCTGTTTCTCCTTATTATGATGGTGCCTTTTGTGAAGTGTTTGACTCTCCTCAGCGCATCACTAAATTGGGTCAAGGCTGGTTGGAACAACGGGACGGTATTCTTGATTGTGACAACAATGTGTGCACCCTCCAGCCTTACCACATGCATAAGAAATTTAATCTTCATGGATTGGTTGCGTCAAAGAAAATGATACCCCCAATACAACCACAAGTTAAACCAAAGGCATCAACACAAGTGGATGATCGTCCTATTGTGGAACAGATGACAACGGAAAGTGAGAAAATCATGGATCAATAACGGCCATCAATGCAGTGCCGGTGGTTCACTATCATGAATTTGTTCTTCCCCATGATTTTCCGGACTTGACTGCACCTCCAAAGCTTCACCTCATAGATTTTGTTCGTGATGCAGACGACGCGCAATTCACCCCTGTTTGTGAGTTCTTATTGTTATCATTCTTTAAAACTCGTGGACGAGTTTTTCTTAACATCGGGGGAGTTGATGCAAAATCGAGGCTGAACTGGGTTGACTCGTCGGGCAATCTCGACCGAGACGAGTCGGGTCCAATTAGATTTTTGAAATCAGTAGGATATTTTAGGAGTTACTTTATTTAAGATGTATTAAGTTATTTAATTTGGGAAGATATGTAATCTTTTATTTTTCAATAGTTCTTAGTCAATTAGGGAGTTACCAATTTAAATTTTATTTTGTTTCTAATTTCATTAGTTAGAATTTAGGAAGAAAATTAGAAGTTGCTATTTCAGTATTAGATTTTTATTAGGCACGTTTTAATTTGAGTTTATTATATAAAGGCATATAACCTAAGTATTAGATAGAGAATAGAAAATATGAATTGAGTAAAGTGTTTGAGAGCCTGTGGGCGTGTGTGCGACTCTGCCCCCCCTTTCTTAGTGTGAATTCTCCCTCTCCCCTGCAACTCTAAGAGCCATCTCAAGGATTTCTTCCCTACCTCTACCGGCCCTCCATCACCAACAAGCCTCTAGTTAGCCACATCATCACACATTTTGACTTCCATTGGACTCCTACAAGAAGATCTACACATTCAAAGCTTAGGAAAGATAAAGTTCTTTCTCCAAAACCAATTTTTTTTTTAAATAGTACATAAATACATGTTGGTAAAATTTCCAGAACAATTTGACAGTTGCTGCCAAACAAGGGCAATTCTAAAACAATGTCATGTTCTAATATTTTCGCATTTTTTATGTTCTAAGCATGTTTATTAACCTTAAAATAAACTACCCACCAAGTTTCAGGTCAAAATATGGCCGTTTGACTACTGAAACAGTCAACCAAAACAAAAAAAAAATACACCATCTCAGCGAAATCTTGCCGAAATTTCGGTATTTCTGAGCCCACCGAAACACCAAAACGAAACAAAATTTCGAATCTTGATTCCGACTTTGATCTACTGATCTTAAAACCTCTTGTTTCCAAGGTTGATCTCCATAGTTCCAACTTAGCGTTGATCCCTATTTTAGTCTCATCCAATAATACGATGTCATCAGGGAAGAGCATACACCAAAGGGACCTTGTCCATAATGCTCTTGGTTAACTCATCTATAATAAGAGCAGACAAATAATGGCTTAAAGCTAATCCTTGATGTAACCCAATCGTAATAAAGAATTCCTTGCTCTAACCTCCCACAGATCTCCCCTATACATGTCCCGAATTATATCCACATATTTACTTGACACCTCCCTCTTTACTAGGACATGCTAGATTAGATCTCTATGTCAACAGCCCTATTTTTCTGGTAGTGGGCCTCCTAGGTCAAGGAACAAAACCCTAAAAGGGTTTTTGAATCACACTCTCAGTTGGGGAGTTCTAAGGGAAATCGATCTAGGCTCCAAAACCCCAACCAACTGAGATTGATTTTGGTATCCTTGGTTGATCTTCAATCTTCAACTGTAGATGACTCTTGAGGCTTCAAACTGATAATTCACTTACAAACACTCTCACAAGTTAAAACAAAGAAGAAAATAAGAAGAGAAGGATGGAGTTGGGATAGATGTGGGTGGGAAAATGGCATCTCAGCCTGGGCCTCTCACCCACAATTATCTCAGTTGGTGATCATCCTCTCTCAAGAAGTTTAGATCATGCATTAGCTGCAATACACGTGGGTGGGATAATGGTTATCTTAGCCTGAGCCTCTCACCCACAGCTACCTCAACTGTTGATAATCCTCTCTCAATAAGTTTAGAGCAAGCATTGGCTGCAATTCATCAATTCTTCATTAAGTACAACAATCTCCCTTAAATAGTGAGGACACAACATTACAAAATAGAAACAGAACAAATGGGAAACCAGCATGAAAAAGGAAATTAATAGCTTTTGGCATCTAATAACTGACCTGTACTCTAAGCAAACATAAGAGAATAGTAGGGATCTTCTAGAAGACTACTTGACTTGCCCAACTTGAAGTTTGACTGGTCAAACACAAGAAGACAAAGATCAGCTGTATGGAGAAATCACAGGACACAACTTGAAGCTTCTGGACAGCTGCTGCAAGGATGCATTGATGGTATCTTGGAGGCTCTTATAGAAGACTAAAACAGGAAGTAAAATATGCACTAAATAGGGGGCTACTATGCTGGTTCGATGGCTGCAAAGACAGACCAGCATAGGACCAAAACGGGGGCCTGGCTGGCTGTCCCGATCAGCCCAAAGGCTGGTTAGGCTGGTTGGGCTGGATGGCTTTCTTCCTCCTTTTATAGTGTAGGCCAGCATGGGTGTCTACATCACCTCCATTGTTATTATTTGGAATAATAACAACAAAATATTGTTTTGTTTGATGTCATACTGAAAAGTAGTTTTCACAAATAAACGTCGATCCAGAACCAAGGACACAATTAGAGACATCAGACATGCAGGGTTTAACAACTCAACACCTCTAATAAGTGGCTGCCAGAGGCTTGGCATCCTACAACAGGATCAGATTGAACTTTGGAGTGAGATCATCAACCTAGCAGAAGGTTCCTAAAGGGGAAATTCCACCCAAAGCCTGGATGTCACCTAAACATTAATCCACAGCTGTGAAAGACCCGGTCAACCAATTTCCCAAAGGCCAAACTACAAGGGGCATCCACAGATTACGATGCTCCTTGTTGCCACCATGCATGCTTCATGGGGGGACTTGCAGAGGTAGACAAAACTGATGATTGACTTCACTTCCAAATTTGTTTACCAATTTATGCTCATGAACCACAAAGCTAGTGGAGAGCATAGTGATGGAATAGGTTCAATGATCAGTACCAAATGAGATAGTTAACTTAAGAACCATTGAGAGCACATCATTCCAGAGAGGTTGGGATTGAAAATGCTGCATAAGATTTCTAGTTGACTCAGTGAGGTTTTCCTGGTTCACTTTAGTTTAATGTATGAGTCCTGGCTGCTATATTCCTAGCGACCTAAAAGGACTTCTATCTATATATGGCAGTCCAGAGGTTTGAGAAGGAAAGGCAGAGTCATTTTAATATGCTCCCTCACGCACTGGTGTGGTGTGCTTGGTCAGAAAAGAATATGTCTTGTTCAGAGCCAGTACAGAGCAAACTCTAGAATTTAAAGTTTACTTGGGAGTTACCCACCAATTTGGGCATAGCTTCTAAGGAGTTAGAAGGATTGTCAGGAAGTTTCTTTGCCTCTAGTTCGTTATTTGTAATTAGGAAATTAGTTCCTTTGGCTTTTTGTCTGTCAAGAGTCCTGTGTATTGTTGCCTGTACTAGAATTTCTCAAGAAAAAAAAGAGGTCGATTCCAGTTTCTTTAGAAGGGTCCTGAATTTGGTATACAAAATGGCAATTGCCTTAAAGGTAAGTACCGTCTGACTGCCCATACCACAGACTGGTTCCCTGTGGAACCCATCTTCATCAAATAACCAACTAATAGTAACCCATATTCTTTCTTCCCAACCCTCAAGCCCACCGAACCCACACAGTAAAAGAAATCGTTCTAACTGATTTCTCAATAAAAAAAGACAGCGAGGAGCACTAATCTTCAAGAAAATCAAAGCATTTCCCATCATTGGTGAAATCACTAGGCCCATTTGAACCAACGAAAACAGAAAAATGAGCGAATACAGCAAATACAAATGGTGGATCAAATCTACAGCGCCTCATTCATCTCCAATCAAAAGTAAAGCAGCTATGGAAACTCATGTCACTATGTAAATGAGAAGTGAAAAGGCCAAAATTCCCCTGAGATGATTAAGATGATTTGCTCACCTTCTTCTTTTTGTCGTCGTTTTTCTTCTTTTTCTTCTTCTTCGAAGATGTTACCGCGGAGCCATCGTTTCGACGTCGGGAAAAAACGAGAGCGGAGCGAGGGAAAGGGAGACGTGGAAGAGTGAGGTACGTTCTGGGTTGGCTCACCAAGAAGCGTTCACTAAGTCGGGTAGCCGTTAGACCCCCAAATGAAGAAGTGGTAGAAGCAGAGCACGCAGCAGCCATTGTTGCTCTTCCGAAACCAAACTCAATCCGCCGCTTTCGAAATCCGAAAAATCCAATTAAGGGGATTGGTAGGGGTATTATGGATATTACACAAAAATTTTGTTTACCGTAGGAAAATCTTACGTCGTTAGATCGAGACCGTTGAAAGCCTGATTTTGTTGACACTTGCCACGTGACTCGTATCTAAGCATGTGTGGGGCCTGCTCCGGTGCCACTGATAACCATGGTTTGAGGATTCGGTATCTGTAGCATAGTTTTCAAGTATCGGTATCGCATCGGTCATATTAATGGTATCGTATTGGCATTGACTAAAACCAATAATTTAAACCATGTCGATGACACTGTCACAAGTCTCAACAGCATCCTACTGTGGGCTGAATGTAGAAAGGATCAGCTACTCATACGATCATTTGGTCGTACAAGTCAGCATCCAGCATCAATCTTTTTTTGTTTTCAAATATATTATCTTTATCCTTGTAATGGTAAAAGATGGAATAGGTGTTAAATGTTAACTCGTACAAATAGATGATCATACAAACGGTGGATCCTTTATCGGCTGAATAGAATAATTGAAACCAATAAAAAGCCAAATTGAACCCAATAAAAATTTAACGATTTAAATTGAGGGCAGTTGGTCAACTCGTAAGATTTGGCATACTAATAAGGGGGGATTTAATTTTTGAAAACACAAGGGGAGATCTATAATACGAGCAAAGTAAAAAATGAAGGAAATGTAATTTGCTCTTAATAATTACATAGCCAGTTTTAAGAACGTTAGAAATTTCTTTGGAAACTACAAAGTACAGAGAGGGGAATGTAATTTCCTTCTTATTGACATATCTCTGCCATGTAAAACATAATCAGATTGGCACATTTTTGTTTCTTGTAAGTTTCCTAAGAAAGAATGCTATGTTAAGTTTGAGTCTACACTTAGATATAATAGCTACGAAAAGATAGTATTACTCCGCACTAAAGATGCCCATAGGCACTTGCTGGCATGTACTTGCACATGTGGATAGCATTCTCTTGCCTGTTTTCTATATATGCATGTTTGCATGGCCTTGGGTTTTAAAACTAAAGTTCTCCAAGTTGTCTTTTTGCTCCACCTTTTTAATTCTTTATTCTTATGGTAAGAAGAAAACTTATTTATTATAGTGTGTCTAATGCAACATATCTAAGTGGCATACATAAGATAATCAAGGAGTGGAGAGTGATCAATTTGTCTCACATGCACAAAACATGGCCTTCCTAGTGAGGGAGTCAGCAACGTTGTTAATCTCTCTGGAGATATGGTGAAATGAACAATTCCTAAGTAAGTGACTAAGAACTTATGTCCTTTACAATGCCAAGTACCTCAAAGGGTGGGATTGGAGAGGCTTGGGAAATATATGAGATTAACTCCTTGCAATCATATTCAACTTCAATGTCATCGATGCATTCCGAGATAGCATAAAGGATGTCTGTGCGCACTCCTAACGCTTCCCCTTGACGAACATTCACTATGAATGTGGGAGTCTACAAAGCATGCTAAGATTACTACTACTGTCCCGGATAACAAACCCAAGCCCTCATTTGTTCCCACTTAGAGAAGCATCCACATTAAGTTTGAAAGAGGGGTGATTTGGAGGGGGTCCAAACCTGAGCAACTTGGGATGTTGTTGGAGAGTAGGCAGCAGGGGAATCCTTGTACAACAAACTTCAAAAAATTCTGGAAACTGATAGTCAACATATCTAATCATTTCCGCATGAGAGAAATTCTTGCCATTAAAAAGCAAAGCATTCCTAGCCTTCCATAGAGCCCAACAAACCAAGGAACCAAGGCCTGAAATCTCCCTACCCAGCTGCTTGTTGGTCAAATAAACAAAACTCCAATATTGAATAAGATTGGGAAGTTATGGATCAAATTGAGGAAGGGAGAAACAGAGCTTACAACCAAACTAACCTGCTCTCGCATAGGGGCAATCAAGCAGTATGTGATCAATAGTTTCCATTGATTCTCCACATCTATGACAAGATGGTGTAGAAACGTAACCCTAAAACGATGCAGAAGATAATGGAAAAACAAGAACAAACAACGCCCACGGATTTTACAAAGTTCGACAAGGTTGCCTACATCCCTGGTGAGATGAGATTCTGTTTTACTATCAATGGAGAATAGGGTTACAGTGTTCGTTCTCACAATTCTTAGTATTGCTTGCATTATAGAGAAAGAAACCCTCGCTACAAATATATAGCGAAAAACCCTAATCCGGAAAATGCACAATTGCCCTCAAATAAAAAATTCGAGCGGAGGGTTGCGCCTCCCTACACCCCCTGCTATGTAGGGGGCTTCCTGCCCCCCTTGCAACCTCCACAGCCCGCTAACCAGCTAGCGGGATCGTCGTCCTGCCTATCGAGGCGCTGCACTAGTACTCTCTAGGTTAAACTATGATGGAATACAAGACATCGTACACCAACAGATGGGTCAATGGGGGCTCTTCGCTTAGAAAGACCAGCACCTGAAGCAAGTCCCTCAACACAGGCACGCCATAAAAAGCTACGAATGTTGGGCAATCAATTACAAGACCATGTGAATTTCCATAGTGTTGCTCTTCTCTGTCCAACTAATTGCAAAAGAAATGATATCCAGCTTTAGCCGTATAAACTCCATTTTGGTACCCCTCCACATTCTTCTATCAAATTGGTTGAACATACCCAGCTTAATTTTGAGAATAGATCCCTTTTCCAAGAGCGATTGGGATGATCAATCAATTCAGAAACAAGTAAATCATTATAAGAATCTGATATGAGATATTGAAGCTTATAAACTCTGGATTGGAGGGAATCCATGTGTCCATCCACTCGAATACATTCTCCACCTTTTTAATTCAATCCTTAATGACTTCGATTTTGATTGTAGTGATGTCCATCGAATATTTGCTACTGCCCCTATTACCTTATTCGTTATTTTGATTGATGATGATGTTCCATGGTTGTTAACTGTCAATTTGTTTGGGGTTTTATGAACAAGGTATAACAAGATGTTCACAAAAGGCGAAGGCAAGAAGCTTTCAATGAAGATTGAAAGAGGCAATGGAAATGGTAGCCACAGTACGCAGAGAAGGCCTGATATACTCAACCTCTACAATCACCAAGGTATATGAGGGCTCATAGGCTATTAGGATGATGTCCCAAGAAAGCAGCTCGGGGTGATTGGGTGGAGGTGAGACCAAATAGGGTGGAAATAGCAACTTATACTATGAATACCAGGGGAGGGTTTGAACTCAGGCCGATGTGAGGCCTACAACGATGAGACAAGAGCTTAACCAACTAAGCAACTCAGTTATCCACATTCTATTAATATTCAGGTTAATGAACAACAGCTTATTAAATATGTAGCTTCTAAATTATCTATTTTGGTTTTCACCAAAAAAAAAAAATTATCCATTTTTCGCATGTAAATCCCAAGTGAAGGGAGATTTAACACGGATATTTAAATTAATGTTTCTTCTTCTCTTTTCATTAAATAATTTTTTGCATTTTTTAACCAATCTTTAAATTGGTAATGAGGTGGATATATGATCGAAAGTCCCACACTCACGCACACTAGAGGGGAGGGGGGGGGAAATGCATGTGACAAAAGTCGATCCTTAGACTTTTCACACTCCTAGCACCTGCTCTATAAGCAGAGGCTACAACCAGTGCACTATGCACTGGCCCCACTTCCACTTTCACTTTCAAATGGACTAAATTATACCTTATTCAGAACGACCAAAGTTTCAGCCATGTGACAGATCAAATAGACTCATTATGTGGATGGGTAAACCTCAAGTTTCCCGACTTAAATGTCAATTTTCAGCTCATACTAAGTTCACCAATGGCAAAATAAAACTCTAAAAATCAAAGGACTACAAGAAGATGCATCCACATACAAAGGAGATTGAAAAATACAAAGATTCATGCAAATAACAGAGAGGGTGTTTGATTGAATTAAGTCTTGAAATTTGACATGTGGCTAATTCAATCATAGACCCATATATCCAACGATTAGTAAAATACAAAGACACATGCCAATGGACAAGAGAGAGAGAGAGAGAGAGAGAGAGAGAATTGAACTAGGCTCTAAAAAAAAAAAAAAAAAAAACTATTGGAATAAAAAGAAATTCAAAAAAGGTTCCAAATTCATACAAAATTTAATCGTCGATTTTTGAATTAAGAGGGATCGAAGAGTCATTTAGAAGGATCCGATTCGTTTCATGGAAAACCACACGTGTCATCATTTTTGAAACTGGCTACTGATTCGAATACCAATACTTGTACAATATAATACAATACAGGAAATTATGATCTAATACGTTATTCACAACAACCGGATTTTTGTAGGGATCTAATCAAAGGATCCATGCCTTCTCAAAAACGTATATCATATGGCTCATCGAAACTATCCAACCAAGGATCATAATTGCCACATCACCCTACCATGATACTAAAAATTGGTGAACCACCCTGGTAAGCTTATCATGACGGCTCATCCTAATGAACCTTTTTTAGAGGGGTTGGGGGTAAGAGGTCTCTTCCATGATCCCATCTTTCATAGGGGAAAATTTTCGTTAACCCATCTTTTGCTATGCAGAATGACCCAGTAGGGTCCATCAATAATCGCAAGGCTCCACAATACAACTTAGTTCAACCGACATATGAGAACCCCAAAATGGCAACTGTACTGTACACAAAAAGAAGAATTCACAATAGTGAAGTAATGATGTTCTCAGTAAAGGTTGTAAATCTAAATTGAAGCCAAACTACGCTCTAAGATAAAACTATTAATACTAACGGGCACCAAAGGGCCCAGGCCGCCAGTCATCGCAAATGATCTCCCAAGGATCAGCAAAAGATTCTGCTAGTCTGTCTTCTCAATATCGAAGGCCAATTAAGAAACAGACTTACTTGATTCAAGAGGGATTCAAGAGAATATGGCAGCAAGCTTCTTCTCAAGCCCATCATCATCTTCATCATCCTCATCTACAAAGTTCTCGTCTTTGTTTATATAATCATGCCCCTTACCAGGCTCACCATTGCCATGCCTTGACCTGCTGCTAGAATTCTCATCGTCTTCTGACCAATGCTTCCTCTTGTCCTTGAGGATTTCACTAAGAGGTTTAGGGCCCTGGAAGTCCACAGATGATGTTCTTTTTGATCGCGCTGTGCTCCCAAAGCCATTTTTGTTTTCCCTCGCCTTTCTCTTTTCTTCTCTGATTTGGTCAAGGGTTTTTGGTCCACTAAACTCAGAAGACTCCTGCATATGTCTCCTGTCCCTAGGAGCTGTGCCCCTCGAAACTTCGGAGGGAAGAAACTCAGGCCTTCCCTGCCTTCTTCTTTCCCTCTCTCTGTGCCTGGACCTATTTTGCCTTAACTGCGAATGTGTAAACCTACCTCTGTGGTTGTCATTTGGCCCAGCAACCTTATCACCATGAGACCCTATCGTGTTCTTTCCCACTTCAGATGCCAGTCTTCCATGAAGAGGGTCCGCCATTCCGTGCCTTCCAGGCCGTTCCCTCATCCGGTCATTCAGGTGAGCTGAGCCATGCCTTCTTGGGTTTCTGGACATCAGACGACTATCCATCCTCCTCCGTTTCCTCAGGCGATCTCTAAGATCCACACTATTCTTCCCATCAATTTCAGGATCCCTAGGCAAGAATTTCCTCTTCGGGAACAATATAGGATCTACCATCCTCGAGTGGTCAGAGCCTCTATGGATATAATCAGATATATCATCGCTCTCCAAATGCTCATAAGATTCATAATGACCATGTTTGTACAAATTTCCTGCATCTGTGTATTCCATTGGATCATAAGCAGCTGGATCTTCGTAATCATACTGGAGCAAATGGTTATGCAGCTCCCTTGCATCACCATCAGGGGCAAGCAAGTACTCAGGATCATCCTCATAGCCCAAATTCTCTGATCCATCATCCACAAGTACATCAAATCCAGGTGATGATTCCCACCACTCCTCTGGTACAATGGGACCAGCAGCTGCATGCTCCTCAGAACTCTGTTCTTGGCATGAAGGGGATCCACCTTCAATAAAATCTTCTGTAGGAAGTGGGTTTTCTGACTTGATCCTTACTTCTTCACACTCAGGCACAGATATCTCAGGGGATGGGCTACGCTCCACAACTGTATTAGGAACCGATTCTTGATTATCGTGCCCAGACTGTATGCTCAATGCAGGCTTGGAAGTGATTTCAGATGGGTTAGGAAGGGTCACTATTGATGCCGCACCAGCATCACTTCCTGTTGATGTCTTATTTTCAATATGATGGACATCAGCGACCACACCAGTGGATTTTGTGGATTTCGTACCAGAATTAGCACCATTAGGAGGACCATGCAAGAAAGAGCATCTGTCGCCTTTGTTACAATATCCACTGAAATAAAAATAACAGGGGACACTGGTCTTGTTTACCGGCACAGATGACTGATGGAGAGAGGGAGTAGGGTCTGATAAAACTTCAGTATGCGCTTCTAATGGCTGTGAAAACATCAGCAAATAGTCAGCAGGCAAATCAGAGCAATAAAGCAAATGCCCCCCCCCCCAGCACCAAAAGGAGAGAGAAAGAGAGAAACAATAAAGCTCATTGATTTAAGAACACCAAAGCCAAGAAACCATTCTTAAAAGTATGTTAGTAAACCCGAAGCACAAATCACAATCAGGCATGGAACCATCAAGATCTAGCATTCAAAGGTGGAGCTCGAGATATGCATCCTAGAAAGCTTTTTGAGGCATATATTTGACTAAAAGATCAGCTAAGAACCTCCTGAATCTACAGTGCACCTTTGAGGTATACTTTTCAAGTGTCCTCAATGGTTTGCAATAAGGATAAAGGTCATACATATAATATTTCGCCAAACCCCTACCATGTCTACATGGGGTGGTTGGTGTCCAAACCCCACTTCTTTTTTCCCTTTCCTTCTCTGTTTCCTTTTGGTCCCTTAAAAAAATCAAAAAAGAAGAAGATTGGTATGCTTATTATGTTCATGAAATTTGTTTTGTTGGGTTTGATGGATCTTGTCAGCCCTGACCATGTGCACATCTGTTTCTGTTTGTGTCTTATGGAGTCTTCCCTCTAGTTTGCCTTTTTTTTATTTTCGGCCTTGTTTCTACCTACCATGCTCCTCATAAGGATTTGAGAGATGCGCACAGAAACAAAAACAAAAGCTACATATATTAAAGCATCAGTTGCTTCTTATTTGGAAGGAGGGAGCAGATCTCCACCGGACCTTCTCTTGATCTCCTCTTAATTAATTAATGCTAAAAGTGCATCTCCTACTTTATATGAACAATGAATTAAATGTTCTAATCGGTGTTCTGACAATCCATTCTGACATCATTTGGCGTCGCAAGCCTAATAGTCACACATTATCCAATCGATGTGGGAGTGGGACTAAACTCCTCATCCATTCATGACCATGGAGTGCACTTACTGCATTACCGAATTCTTGGCAATTACAGACTTACAGTTGAAATTTAATCTCATCGGCATTCCAACACAACAATGCATGACAAACATTAGTGGAGATACCTTCAATGGAGACAATTATTGTAGAAACAGATTCATAATGATGGATTCTACAGACATTTTTCTTTCAGGATATGTTTGGTTCAGATTCTAATTTCGAATTTTGGGTCCCAAACAAGAATTGTGAATTCTAGAACTACACCCAGAATCTAGATTCTGCCATTTTCAGAATCCAATTACCATGCTTTGTGGTTCAAAACTTAATGCTGATGTGATTACTACAGGAATTGGATTGGTATAGTTTGGTCCTACAACTTCATTGAATAGAATTGAACCACCACTTACTCGGTCCCTTGGGTTGGATACACTTATTATTTGTCTTTGACTGTCTTCCTTCCCCCTCCAACCATTCAAGCTTATAGTGTTCCTCCCATCCTGAACTTGACCCACCCACATGCATTTCAGATTTTGAAACCATGTAAAACTGTTGTCTCTCCCATCCCCGGAGAAATTTGAAACCTTTCCAATATTTGCAGTCATATAGATACATTACCTTTAGCAGAATCTGGTTCTGTAAGTAGAGAAAAAGCCACTCTGTGCCTCTCTGTAAATAGAGGAAAGCCTCCATATCCTTGAATTAACCAAGGTAGATAATCTCCAATAGATTAGTTGAAAATTTTGAAATTGAAGAAAGAAAATATGTTTACCCAAGTGTACCCTTATGTAAGCCGAGAAATGTAAAAAAATAAAAAATATCAAACAAATGTTTTGCAGCCCAAGCAATGTTCTCTTAGAACACTATTTAGTGCTCACAAAAGTGGAACACTATGATGCAACTAAATGCATATATTACAACAAAGACTAATAAACCTTAGATTACAAAAAAGACTAATCAACCTTAGATTACAACAAAGACTAATCAACCTTCCTCAAATCTTTAGGAAGATACAATTAATAGTATCATATAAGTCAAAGATAATTACCAAGCTAAAAACTTTATTTTCATTTTGGCAAACATCAGATTGCTAAATCTAATCATTTCATTTTTTATTAAATTTAGAAAATGATTTTACATTTAAGAGGAAAAGGCATTAAGCAATGAAGAAAGAAGATACCGGTAATATGAAAGTCCTACACGTGGCCAATTAGGGAAAAGGTAAAACACATCAACTCTAAATTTAAAAGTTATCAGAATCTGATGCAACTTTAGTTTATGTGCAACCAAATAGGTTCCCAAACTGAATACTTACACAGACAAAATAAACAAAATAGAAAGAAGATCTCACCGGATGTCGAAAAGCACAGGTTGGGTTGAGGCAATTCCCACTCAACCAGTACCAGCAATCTCTCGGATTGAGCCTTGCACTATCACTATGCCGATACTCACACTCAATCCCCTGCAAAGAACAAATAAAAAATTCAATAATTTTATTGGATAAAGAAATTACGGAACCCTAAATAGACATATATACATGAACAGACACTGAAACATGCAGGCACAGACATAACGCAACTGGGCTCAATGCACAGTATCTGCCAAACCTTTTGCAAAAAATACAAGGACCGCCAACTTCAAAACGAATCTCAGTTGAATCCGGGCAAGTTAAATGAAGGCGATGACGGAAATAGAGCACACAATGCGAGAAGAAATACGTTTTAAAGGCCAAAACAAGGAATGCAAAAAAAATAAAATCGATAACCTAATCAGGGAAGAAAAAGGGGCATAGTTCCACTAGGCTTCTAATTTTTCTTTAAAAATCCTAATAACAAAGATGCCCAGTCGATTAAATATGAAAAGAGCAATGAAACGAGAAGTCGAGAAACCATTTCCCAAAGCATCAAAAGACAGAAAGTTAATATTTCCAACATTCCATTCAATCTCGTTGGAGAAAGAAAAATCCGACATCATTTGATCAGAAAAACCGTTCATGCCCAAGATCCCTAAAAGGGTTCCAAGAAAACAGAGACAAATCAAGGGGAAAAATGCGCCGAAAAGAAAAACTAACATGTTACATTATACAAGTAGTAATAGAAACATAATCTAACTGATACACACATAGTAATCGTAGAAAAAAACGGAAGACGATGAAGATCGAAAGAGATTTCAGAGAAGACAAACCTTCTTGCAGGTAAGGGGAGAAGCCAAGAAGTACACGCAGTCAGTGTTGCGCTTCTGTATTTCATCTTCCATTTCGAAACACGAAAGGGTTATCTCAGAATGAGATGGTACCCTTCAAGCTCTTCGCATTTGCAGTCATGGCGAAGAAATCAGATCGCGCAGAGAACGAGAGACGCCATCTTTGTTTCGTGAGTTTATGGTTCCATTGGGGCTGGCTCTGGTTCTGGCCATCTCAAGGGTGAGGGGTTTTTCAGTATGAATTACCAAGTGCAATTTATGCAAATCCCCATATCTCTCGCTAAATTACGCTTTGATGCCTTCTGCTATCCAATATTCCAATCCAAGCACTAGAGTGAGTTGAGTTTCTACTTCTGGACCCCACCAACCCAGAAATTTCCACCGTTTGATTTATAGAACTCCAAAAAGTGGCCCTACCCTTTGGTCCTAGTACTAGAGCTGGTGGGCTCCGTGTGTGGGCCCCTTTAAGGACTATGATACTGTTCTTACTAGATGAGGAACGACATGGCCTCAAGGACTAATGTGGTGGGTCGGTGTGTTGCTTTTAAGTAAACGGGCTAGAAAGAAACGTTCGGTGCTAAGTGCTAACTGAAGTGCATAAAATTGGATGGCCTGATCTGTACCGGTCCGGTCTGGTCCCATCTCTACTTGCCCGCTCTTTTATTGGCCCAAATGATATTGGTACGGGCTACAAATTTTTCGCCGTGAGGTTTAGCTATAGGATGCAACTCAGACACACCATATTGAGTGGAACCTTTCATCAGAACCATACATCTTGGGTGATTGACTCTTCGATCATAGTATAGTCCATCAGTTCATGCCTTATTGCTTGAAAATTTGAAGACCAATGTGTATAGATATAGAGAAAATTTCTCTTCAATGTGGGTGAAGAGAATCAAAGGATGTCCTTTCCCATTACTTTTTCAATGTCCTTGTCTACCCTTAAGAGTCCCATCCAACGGTGGTAAATCTATTCACTAGGGTTGAGAGAAACTTCGTCCAACACATAATGAAATATTGAGGAGTCCGAAGCAAAAAACAAAGGTCTTTCCTTCCTTCCCAACCCCCCAGCCACCTACCTACTTAGCTACTCTTACTTGTAGCTCAATTGAAGGTCTTCAGTGTGGTCTCGTAGAAAAACAGAAGTCGTCAGTATCAAGTGATACATGAATTGCTTAGTAGTTCTTCACCACTACCAAATGAGAACATTTTGGTAGAAGTCATCATTTGGGATTCATTTTCTCTTAACTCATGGTGAAGAGAGAATTCATTTTTTGGTGAAGAGAGAATATCTTCGTTCATGGTATCTAATTCTCTTATTAGACTAGAAAAATGTATTTTAGACCCGTAAATATATAGAAGAGTGGGAACTAATGATGACATTCACTCTTCCTAGAATTCATTCATACTGACAAATCATCATGAGTGAAGAGATTCTCTCTTCTCCAATTCCACCAATTGCTTGGACCACTATTAATTTTGATAAAAGACTAGACTAGCATCTCATTGGTACTATTTCAAATTAAAATGAGTAGAACAAGTAGTTAAAAGTACAAAAGATGTCATTTTGTATTTATCTTTGTCTCCATTTGATGGCATTTTAGTAAGTGCATGATTGAATGGCAACATCCAATAAGGACGGATGAATTAGGTGACAATATTTTCTTGCAAAGATGAAACAAACAATTATAACAAGTTTTGCAAAGACAAATGACAAAGAAGAGGGACATAATGACAGATTTAAACGGGCTCGGATCCACCTAATCCTACGTTCTATATAAACACATTGACTAAGGATTTCCTCCCACATCACATAAACAGGGTTTTTACTATTAAACAATCCATTTTCAAATGGCAAAGAATCAAGTCTTCCACCTCTTAATCATAGTCATTTGGATTGAACCCTTGGGACCCTTTTTTGGTTCCACCTGGAATCTCTTTGTAGGCTCAAGGATTTTCTGTTAGAATTTATATTTATTTTATTATAATTAAGTTTCAAAATGAAGTATTTCTTTTATGTGTTTTATAACTTGTAATGGTGTGGGACCCTTAGGGTCAAGGTAGTGGAAAAAGGTCAATAACACTCAATGGGATTCCTAAAGTCAATTCATGGTCATTCCCATGAATGGAGAGGTGGGCAAAGATAATTGATTTGGATTAATTTTATTTATAAAATTAATTCTCAATTTATGCCATAGGTTATTGTCAAATTGAGGTAAATGGTTAATGTTATTATATAGGTGCCCTAAAGTCCATTCATGGCCACTACCATAAGTGGGGAGGTGGGTTAAGAAATTGATTGGAATTAATTCAATTTATTGAATTAATTTCCAATCCATATCCATATAACATTATTCTCCAATTAACTTGTCATTAGTTGGAGGTTACTCTTGGAGAATCCAAGAGGGTGCAAGGGTTGGTTTTGGGTCTATATAAACCCAATCAAATACCTTGCAAAGATATGCATTCATACATTAACACTCCATATATTTCTACTCTTTGCAATTATACAAGTCTCTCTTTCTTCTATTTTCTCTAAGTCTTGTGTAAGGTTAGAGGGGGTTGTTGAGCTATAGCTTTTTGCTCTTTGAAGGGACTAGAAGAACTGTCTCATCTTCTAATGGGAGGTTGTTTTATCTTGGAGGTAGAAGTGCAGAACAACTCTTGGCAGTAGAAGGCATTAAACACCTTAAAGGCAGCATTACAAGTGTGACTCAACCTCAATTTTGTTCGAAGCTTCTTTAATTACTGTGATGGTGATTCAACATCTATTTTAAGTTTTTTCTTATCTCATTTCAGCCAAGGATCAAAACTACAACATCATAGTAGTTTCTACTGCACAAGCTTTGTATTGCAATTTATTTTTTTTTATAAGAAATTGTAATATAATTACCCAACAATTTTAAGGTAATTGATAGTTGTAAAATCCTATGGCTAATCTTGAAGATGCGAGCCTCAACAGAGGTGATGACTCCAACAACAATGATGATCCTTCAATCACTATTATAAGTGATGCTTCGAATAACAATGTTGTTGATGGAACTATCAATGTAAGAGATCTTTTAAACATTAATGTTGAAGGAACAATCAACAACCAAAGAGGCAGGGTTCATGTTAGCCACAATGGTAAGGGGATTCCTCATTTACCCACCATTGATTCAATTCCCACCAATGCTATCCCGTCGGTAACTGATCTTATCCCGAATTTGGGTAAGATGAGGATTGTTACTGAATTTGACAAAATTGAGCAATTTGTAGGTCAAAACTTCAAACGGTGGAGGCAAATGATGTTGTTTGCATTAGCCCAAATTGGAATGGTATTTACCTTGATTGAATCCATGTAAAAAAAAAAAGAATAATCCTATAAAGGAGGGTAAAAGGGTGGTTTGGATTCAAGCGGATTACCAATGCAAAAATCAGATCTTGAATGCATTATCCAATGACTTATACCATGTGTATAGTTCATTGAAGTATGCATATTTGATTTGGAATGCTTTGGTAAATAAGTACTCTCTTAAGGATGCTGACTCAAAGAAGTACTTGGTGGTTAACTTTTTAAATTTTACTATGAAAGATAGTGACACCATTTCAAACCAAATTGATCAATTTTAAATTTTGGTTGAAAAGCTAGCAAAGGAAAAAATGGTTATACCAGAAGAATTTGTGATCGGTGCCTTAATTGAAAAGCTTCCATCTTCTTGGGATGCTTTTAAGTTGTCAATGAAACACAAGAAGATGGAGTTGATCTTGGACTAGTTGGTTGTAAGGATCAACATTGAGAAGAATAATCATAACAAGGATAAGGGTGAAAAAGACCTTGGGGAGAAATGCTTAAAAGTGAACTTGGTAGAAACCAACAAACTAGACAAGAAAATGAAGAATCGTCATTATAAAGATGAGCATTCTTTTAAGAAGAAGAAACTCACTTGTTATGTGTGCTGTAAGCTAGGGCACTTCAAGAAAGATTGTCGATTCAAGAAGAAAAAATCTGAAAATGTGAACCTATTTGAAGACACGTCTTTGTAGCTATGATCACAGAAGCAAATTTGATTGAAAAATCAAAAGATTGGGTATTAGATACCGGTGTTATAAGATACATTTTGTGGTGATATGAAGATGTTCTCTTCTTATTTCATGAGTATGGAAGATGAAAAAGTATTCATAAAAAATTCTCAAAGTGCCCATATTATGGGGAAAGGAAATGTAGTGTTGAAGCTCACTTCAGGGAAGACTATGGTTCTCACCAATATCCTCCATGTGCCGGACATTAGGCGTAATTTAATTTCAGTTTCTTTGCTTAATAAAGTAGGAATGAAATTAGCTTTTGAGAGTGATAAGACAGTTATCACTAGGAACAATGTATTTGTGGGAAAGGAATACCTTAGTGAGGGGTTATTTGTACTAAGTGTTGAAAATATTATAATTGAGAAATCTAGTACTTCTTCTGCTTACATTGTTGTCCCTATTAACTCTTTTGATTTGTGGCATGGTAGGTTGGGTTAAAGTAGTGTGAAATATATCACCAAACTTTGTATGTTAGACATGATCACCAATAAGGTGGAACCCCCTGTGAACAAGTGTACAACTTGTGTAGAGGCAAAGTTAATTAAAAAACCTCATAAAACTGTGGATAGAAAGAGTGATCTCTTGGAATTGATTCATAGTGACTTAAGTGACTATAAGTCATATGAGTCTAGGGAAGGAAACAATTATGCCATAACCTTTGTAGATGACCACTCCAGGTATACCATGATTTATTTACTCAAATCAAAGAATGAGGCCGGAAAGACATTTATATCTTACAAAACGGAAGTTGAAAATCAACTTGACAAAAATGTTAAAAGATTTAGAACCAATAGAGGGACTAAGTATTTTAACCTTGAAAAGTTTTGTGAAGAAAATGGAATTATCCATGAGACAACCACTCCATACCAACCGAAATCCAATGGGTTACCGAAAGGAAAAATAGATCTCTTAAAGAGATGATGAACTCTATGTTATTGAGTTCAAGTGTACCACTTGATATCTAAGGGGAAGCCATGCTAGCAGCATGTTATCTATCAAATAGAATCCCACATAACAAGACTGGTATGATTCTATTTGAGAAATGGTTTAGAAGAAAACCAAGTCTAAAACACTTGCGGATTTGGGGCTGTTTGGCTGAGGTATTATTACTGGATACTAAGAAAACAAAATTGGGGCAAAAAACATGTGATTGTGTATTTTTGGGATATGCTTCAAATAGTACTGCATACAGTTTCATGGTGATTAAAGTCATGGATGATGTTATTGAAACAAATAGCATCATAGAATCAAGGGATGTTGAGTTATTTGAAAACATATTTCCCTTTAAGTCCAACTTACCTATAAGTAAGGATAGTCAATTGACTTATGAAGAAATGAAGTCAAAAGAAAGGATTACCACAGTAAGGATTATGTTAGCAATGGTGTCAATATATAATTTCGTCATCCATCAAATGGATGTGAAAACGGCATTTCTAAATAGGGACTTAGAGCAGAAAATCTACATAAAGCAACCAAAAGGTTGTGTTGTAAATGGACAAGAGTAAAAAGTTTATAAGCTTTGAAAATCTTTATATAGATTGAAGCAGGCGCCAAAGCAATGGCATGAAAAATTAGACAAAGTTCTAATTTCAAATGGTTTCATTGTGAAAGATGCTGAAAAGTGCTTATATAGCAGATTTCATGGTGGTAAGGGCATATTCATACTACTATATGTAGATGATATGCTGATAAAGGGAACAAACTTGGAAATAGTGAATCAAGCTAAGAAACTTTTAATGTCTAGTTTTGACACAAAGGACTTAGGAGAAGTTAATATGATCTTTGGGATCAAGATCATCAAGCAAGAGAATAATATTTCACTATCCCAAGCCCATTATATATAAAATATACTTAAGAAGTATGAGTAATATGAAGTTTCAATGGTTAAAATACCTTTTGAAATGGGATGTCATTTGAAAAGAAACTTGGGTGAACCGGTGAATCAAAAAAGGTATGCTCAAATTATTGGTTCAGTCATATATCTAATGAATTGTATACATCATGATATTGCCTTTGTGGTAAGAAAATTGAGTCAACATACTCACAATCCAAATAAGGAGTATTGGAGTACCATTAATAAGTTGCTAAGGTACCTAAAAGACACTATAAACTATAGTTTGCACTATAGTGGTAAATCAATGGTGTTGGAAGGATACTGTGATGTAAATTGGATCGCGGATACAAATGAGTCCTCAGCTACTACTAGGTATGTATTTATACTAACAGGCGGTGCCATCTCATGGAAGTCCACAAAGCAATCTTGTAGGACAAGCTCTACTATGGAAGCTGAGTTCGTAGCCTTAGAAAATGTGGGAACGGAAGCCGAATGACTTAGAAACTTAATGGCGGATATTCCTTTGTAGTAAAAATCAGCACCATCGATATCATTACATTGTGATAATCAAGAACTAGATATAAAATGATAAAAGGAGGCACATACGCCTAATACACAATCTTTTGAGACAACACATAAATGAAGGAATGATAGTTATCGATTATGTGAAGTCAGAAAGTAACCAAGCTGACATGTTCATAAAGCCTATGTCTGTCAAGAACTTGTGTAGTACATCTACAGGAATGGGGTTGATGTTTAATCCTTAAGTCATGTGATGGACACCCTATCAATGTGAAGATGCTTAACACCTGAATTAGGTTCAAGGTGTATAGATGAAGTCATGGGATGACCAGTTTAGTACTACTACTTATATAAGTTTTCATTTCAATATGTAGATGGTGATAATAGTACCACCACAAGGAGAAAGGTTGAGCAGTAAAGCTCTTAATTAGTCTAATCCTAGGAAATGTAGGGGTGTGTTAAATGTGGTGCACATCGGGGACTAACCTAAGTGAATGTAAGGGGTGTGACAACTGCCGATGAGAACTTATAGGCAAATTCTCAAAACATTAATGAATCCAAGATAAGGTACATGGTCGGTTCAAAAGTCCAAAGTGATTATATGATGGATAGTTCAAAAATTCAACTTATGGGAGGTGGTTGATGGGTCAGTCAGCTACACCAATGAGGAAAGGTTCAAGGAGTCTGACTCTACCCATACTCTGTAGCGCGAATCATTAGACTAAGTATAGGTTCAAGTCAGAAAGACACATACAATGATGCGTCTTATAGTGTCTAATACAGTCATAACACATGTGTCCTTCATGTCATTTGAAACTTGTGGGGGATTATTAGAATTTATATTTATTTTATTATAATTAAGTTTTAAAATGAGGTCTTTCTTTTATATGTTTTATGACTTGTAATGGTGTGGGACCCTTAGGGTCAAGGTAGTGAAAAAGGGTCAATAACACCCTATGGGATCCCTAAAGTCCATTCATGGCCATTACCATGAATGGAGAGGTGGGTAAAGATAACTGATTTGGATTAATTTCATTTATAAAATTAATTCTCAATTCATGCCATAAGTTATTGTCAAATTGAGGTAAATGGTCAATGTCATTATATGGGTGCCCTAAAGTCCATTCATGGTCACTACCACGAATGGGGAGGTGGATTAAGAAATTGATTGGGATTAATTCAATTTATTGAATTAATTTTCAATTCAAGTCCATATGACATTATTCTCTAATTAACTTGCCATTAGTTGGAGGTTACTCTTGGGGAATCCAAGAGGGTGCAAGGGTTGGTTTTGGATTTATATAAATCCAACTAAATACCTTGCAGAGATATACATTAATACATTGACACTCCATATATTTCTACTCTTTGCAACCATACAAGTCTTTCTCTTTCTTCTATTTTCTCTAAGTCTTGTGTAAGGTTAGAGGGGGCTGTTGTGTTATAGCATTTTGCTCATTGAAGGGACTAGAAGAACTGCCTCATCTTTTAATGGGAGGTTGTTTTATCTTGGAGGTAAATGTGCAGAACAACTTTTGACAGTAGAGAACATCAATTACCTTAAAGGTAGTACTACAAGTGTGACTCAACATCAATTCTGTTCGAAACTTCTTCAATTGCTATGGTGGTGATTCAACATCTATTTCAAGCTTTTCTTCATTTCATTTCAATCAAAGATCAATACTACAACATCATAGTAGTTTCTACTGCAAAAGCTTTGTATTACAATTTGTTTTATTTTTGTAAGAAATTGTAATACAATTACCCAACAATTTCATCACATAAACAATAACACACATTAACTGACAAGTACACAAAGTACAAATTGAGTTACACAAGCTCACACAACGAATGGCTTCTTTCTCAATCCTGAAAAATGTACCAGTTCAGCATAACTTGATTCTCATAAGATCACTTGATAGTCCTTTCTCAAATTGATACTTTTTTGTTCAATTCCAAAGTGTTCATAATTTTCAAATGACCTAGTTTTTGTATAGGTGGAAAATTAATTGTTAGAGTCAAGCATGATATTCTTTAAATTATTGGAAATATTAGCTCTTCCAAAAAGCAATCTTATTTTTGTAGGACACTAGAGTTCTCCGTCAATTGCTTAGAATCCAAGTGATGTAATGTAGATGGTCAAATCATTCAAATATTATTCTTTTTTAATAACATAAAAAGATGCTCCATGGTAGTGATCATAGCTCCCAGGACAAGCCCTCGTACGGTAAACGGCTTCCCAATGGGAGATAGTGGGCATACCAAGATTCGAACCCACAGCTAGCCGACTCAAGCACTGATGGGTTGAGGGAATTTTCACCACTAGGCTACCAACCCCATTGTAAATCATTCAAAATATAACTATAATGAAACATTAAATACTCTTCACACAGACATTCGTGCAATATCCACAAAATAGAGACTTAAGAACCTTACTCTCAGTTTTCATGAAAGCAGTTCACAGAAGTTCGTCAAGACCTTTCACATACACTTAATACTAAGTACTATTGTCCATCCGAGAAGGCTTAGTCTGACTTGATTTTTCTTTGTAAGTAAAAATGTCTTCACTAACTCACGGAAATTCATAAACACTAATTTCAAATATAGTTATTAGTCAAACCACATATTTTCTTGGGACTATTCATTTAGGTCTTTAGATGACTTTTACTTGGGCATTTACATATTGTGCCCATCAACATTAGAAATAGGCAAAGGAACTCTTCCAATCGAGCTTTTTCATGCCCAGATATAATTAGGCATGATACATAGTGTGCATGGGGGCAATTGGGGCTTTTCACACTCAACTATGTCTGAGCGTGGGAAACGCTAGAACGACAAGGTTATTTTCTCTATAGAAATATAAAACAAATCTCATGTCTTCAGAGATTCTTCAACTTGATGCAGCTTGAAGTCTTTTGATCGTTCTCTTCCCAAAAGACCATAGTCACATCATAGACATTTGTCAACAATAGTTCTTTCTCCAATCAACATGTTATTTCTTACATCAATAGTTTCACGTCAAGTACTTGGGTTTCATACTTTTCTTGACACATAAACAAAAATGTAAGAATACCCAAACACACTTCACACAAGATTTTCATATACATGAAACACATAATCATCTTAAAACCTTCTATGTTCAAACAATAATTTTACTAAAACTTTGAATCAGAATTTGAGCAACTTTTTTTTTGCTTAATTTAGACTAAAATTTGACTCTATTGAGATGTATGTGAAGTATTATAAGAACCCTAAAAATGATTTTTAAGTCATTGGGATGTAAGGCTCACTAGGTTGAAAATTCATATGAAGTTACATTTTTTTTTTTTCATTTTGTGTCACTTTATATATATATATATATATATAATATAAATTTCTAATTTTCAATGAAGGTAACAAAAATTAAAAAGAAAAAAAAATGCTTATATCTGGAATCAATCACATACCTGTGTGTTTGAATCAAGGTTATTAAACTTGGAATCAGTCTGGCAGCTACATTTGGCCTGAACCTTAGAAATGCAATGGAAATCAACCATCGAAACAGTGAAAATCAGGATTTCCCCTAGCGGATCCATTCTTGAAGCTGTGGTTATCATACATTTTATGTATGCCCTCTTGATTGATCTCATAGAAAAAAATCAATGCTATGTTTTTTCTCATGATAATGAATTTTATTTGCATTGAAACTTGACATATGAGTAAGACATGGTTTGACTTATCAAAAAATAAAAAGAGTAAGGGAACGGTTTGAGATCTTGAGTAGATTGAATCAAGATCAAGATTGGTATCAAATCCAATCCAGCTTGGATTAGTCACAAAACTATTTTGTCAATAAAGATTTCGATTTTTTGAGTGTATTTTAGCAAAAATATCCTTGGTCCATACCATTTCCTACACTTAACCGATTTGATATCAGTATCAGCCATGGATTGGTCAACCAAGACCAATACCTTCTTAAACCATGGAGTAGAGCATACTAGGTTCTACTTTGTCCAAAAAATTGAGTCCACATCTTCTGCAGCGAGTGGTGAGGTGCAATGAGCAACGGACGACTGAAAATATCTGAACACATGTCCCAAGGGACTCTTAGCCATTCGATGCTCATTGCACCAAAGCAACAATTGCAACGATTTTCACACCGAAAAATTTGACCCAATCCCATCTGCCAAATGACAGAATTAGACACCCGACCAAGGCTCAATTACTTTGACCGGCTGACCAGAAACGTTTTCCGTTAACTTTTGCCTTGTCTTGCTCGTGTCCCGCTCCCGCCAAAGAAGAGGAACGAAGCAATCTCTCTCTCTCTCTCTCTCTCTCTCTGCGACAATGGCTTCTTCAAGCGGATGGATGGAGAACATGGCTTCGATTGCTTCTCGCATCTATTTTTTCCTCATAATCCTTCAGATACCTCTCTTCAGGTGAGTCTCACCGTCTCTCATTTTCTTGTTTGTCTCAATGGTGAAATGATTTAATCTACAAACCATAGAACCAAATTACGGTCTGTTCTTGGATCTGGATCTGTTTTCTCTTAGAATTGTTGCAGTCTCGAGATCTTCATTTGGGGAATTAATTAACTCAAATGTTCTACGATGTGGTTATGCTTTTCGGAGTTTGGAATTCTTACATATTCTGCCTATTGATACTTAGAAAACACATCCACGCTTCTCAAAAGATATGGGTATTTCGAATCTAGTTAATACAAAAGTAACAAACTCAATGCGTTTCTGTGCTATATTAAGTTTTATCCTTTCTTGGAAGAAAAAGGAAGGGAAAATCAATTTGTATCCTTCATCGTAAGAGTTCCAAAAATGTTGATCTTTGAGTCATCCAACACTAGCATTGCAATCCTTCTCCTGGGAGCAGCTGCAGAAGCCTCTTGACTTAATTTGGGGGATGCAGATTTTCTTTTTTTGGAATTTCCATTTATACTGTCTCAGTGGATTAGTACAGCATGGACCTCTGAAGGGCCGTTGAAAGCCTGTAGGAAATTGTATCTCTTTGTTTTCCCTTTAAATTTGTAACGATGAGGATTATCAGGGTTATGGGAATTTTTTTGTAAACAAAGAGGTGAGGGAGAAAGCTTATAAACCCTATTCTCCATTGTTAGTGAAGACACTCTTATCTCATCTTATCTCATCGTGGATGTAGACATCTTGCAATCGTGTATATCTTTACATTGTGGTTGTTTGATTACTCTTTCCTTTGTTAAATTTTGTTTTCTGCATCATAGATATGTTTCAAATTCTACATTAAGCTGATCCAAGACTAACTTTCATGATTTACAGTGGAAACCTACTCTACTTCAACTGATTTTAGATTGATCGTAGGCATGGCATGGCCATATAATGTTTCTTGATGAAACAATTACCCAGTTTGCTTCAGTTCTTGGTCCAAGATTTGTGCTTCCTTCACTAACACAAATTTCCACTTTTCTTGACCTTTCTTCGGTTAAATCAAGTGGATCTTAGTGTGATCCATGGTTAATGCAGCCCCTGTTGTAGAAGTTGTTTCCCTGTACAGGCCTTATCCTTGGATCTTTTGCCTCAAAATGATCTTGAGACTGATGAATTGCTATTTGGCCTTGGATTTGGAGTTGATGAACTGATTTTCCTGCTTGTACTTGCCTGTTAATCTAGTCCAATTCAATTCACTTAAATATCCATCCCCGTTTCTCTAGATAGGTAAACTAACAATGAAATTTTGTTCTCTTCAATTCACAGGGTCCCATGTCGATCAGGGATGTGTACCACACCATTAGAGGTGACTTCTTCACAGTTGATAGCAACTGAGATTTGCCCTGCAGTTGTAGTGAAGGCTCTTCTCTACCCTGGTGTTGTTGCTAATGGTATCATCAACAATACGACCATCCCCAAATGGGATAACATACTCAATATCTATAACTTGACAAATGTAAAAGAAGCTTCACCAGAGGTTGACCTCAAGCGCCTTGAGGTTTAATGTCTCAACTTTTCAACCCTTTTCAATTTAAGGAAATCCAAGGAACTAAACAGGGTATGCACTTTTGCATGTAAAGAGCCTGTCCTCTATTTGGTGAACAGAGAGCAAGAAAGGCTTCTAAACAACTCAACTTGAGCATTTTCTCCTTAATTCTGTATCCATCTGTTTTCCAACTTAATGAGATGGATCAAATGGCTGAAACCATCTATTAGCTCATAGAGACATGGTGACCTGTAGCTCCAGATGAGAGTGCCTTGGAGTTCCTCTTTCTATTTTCATTTCAGTTCTTTCATCTCAATTTCCTTTGACTCTCTTGCCAGGTTCTTGCAGGCAGCTACTTCGCTGTGGCAGGAGCTATTGTGGGTTTGATGAAACGAGGAAGGATGAGCATGTTTGGGACACTTCTTGTCATTTGGGGTCTTGTGAAGGAAGGGTTCCTTGGAAAATCTGTTAACACAGATCCTACGAAACCCGTTTACATATACCCAACAATGGTAATTGCTCTGGTTTGTGCACTTGCATCTGTAAAGTATGATTTGAAGAAGATTACCAGCAGTGCACCAGTCCGTCCTATTGCCAAACCTCTGAAAAGCTCTGCAAAGTCAAAGCTGAAATGAGTTGTGTTTGTTACAAAATGTATCATCTTTCCTGGGAAGCAATTTTTTTAAGTTGAAGTCCCTTGTTTTGAGACTCAGGTGGCATAAAGCAAACAGTGTCCGAAAATTATCTCATGTTTTTCTGTAAAACCAAGCATTAGCAAAGAAATTGGACTTCATTTTTATTACTATAGGGTAGGCAGGACTAAATTCTAAGAGTCTGCGTTACAACCAAATGTTTTCAATACAAAATTTGAGGTTTATGATGAAAACTGATAGGCTTTAGTGTTTCAATCTTGTCAGAACTTATATACCATCTGCTCTGTGTATCCAAGTTCTTTTAGTAGACCTGAGACCTGCACATATAGGAGATATCGAATAAGTATATGTAAAACAGATCTCCAGTAACAAAGAATCAACACAGGAAAAAGCATAAAACGTTCTCATATACCTCCCCTTGTGAACGATCTTTAGCTTTGTCTCCAGAGATGTGTTTCATCATTCCAGGGGGACCACATACCTAGAAGGATGAGTAGCAAAAATAGTTGCAGGATGTAGATTGAATTCTCAATGAAGTGTACAATGCAAGGTCAGGGTTTCTGCCTCTGGTCCACTTTTTTATACATAAATATTTACAAACTAATTATAACTTCAAATATAGGCTTTGTGGTTTGATATATGTCCATGTAATCCTGTATACCTCACTTGCAAATGGTCCAGTTGAATAGGATGCCATCATTTTTTTCTTCCTTTTCTTTTTGGGGTAGATTAGGATGTCACCAATAAATTCATGAAATCAAAGTAAAAAACATAATATCTTATTAAACGCAAAAGTATCACAAAACACCTGTTCAGCCAGGGCAGGCTACACGGGCAGCTGTAATTTAGCCATACAAGGATCCTTGTGGCCAATCCGATCCATTGGTTTAATAGATCACCATATTGATTGGTCACATGTCAAATTTCATGATATAAGTCAATCATACAACTCGCCTTGTATTAGACTTCGTATATTTTGAACCGTCGAATGATCATGCTTCTTCTCATTCTTATTTTGACTTTTTAGCCAAAGCTGTGACCATGACTTTTGCCATATGTAAGACTCCATTTAGGATGAAATATTACACATGATGCGGTTTGATGGAACCTACCTGAGGCTAAAATGTGGGCAGCAAATATGCTGCCACATGGCAGTTATAACTAGCCTGTGTAGTCTCCCCAATTGAACAGGTGTTCAGCTATCACCTTTCCTTAAAAAGTAATGGTTATAAAAAAACAAAAAAAAGCAGCCAATATTGGATGCAGCAATTTTTTAGTACAATTAAGACGGAGTGCTCCTTTGAAATGGCTATGATGCTAAAGATTGATGAATTAGTGAAAAGCCGCTAAGTTTGGAGCACATAAAGTGAACAATACTACTTACAAGGATCAATGTGTCTTCACCAGGACCAGGCAAGCCCTTCACAGCCATATCTTTTGAAATGTACCCTTTACCTCCTCTCCAATTCTTCGAAGGATTATCTACTGTGTAAAATACCTGGTATTTCCAGAAAACAAATTAATTCTTTGTTTAAAACAATACAAACAACTCCAGGACTGAAAACCACAAATACTACCTTCAAATTAGGATGGCTTGTTGAAAGAATGTCAAGTTTTCCTTTGAGTAGTATGTCATCTGGGGATATGTTAGCATAAATCAGAGATACCTGAAGAATAAAAAGCCCTCCCACTTAGAATCATACTACTCATGCAGCACACCAGGCATTTTTATCGTGAAACTCAATGAATGATTGCAATCATCAACTCTACAAACTATTAAGCAGGATGAGGGCCAAACTTCTACAGAAAAGCCTGAAAATGTAGACATATTATATTGAACAGTAATAATCATCAAAGAAGATCTTTTGATATGGAAGGTCACCAATAAATGCATGTGAAATCAACCACCAAACAGCCAAATTAATATGGATCTACTGTTGAACTGACTAGAATAAATTTTCTTAGCCAATCTGGCAACGGACATGAAGAAATTATTGGGCCTCTAGATAAAAAAACGACAGATCCTCAACTCAACAAAGGCTTCTCAAATCTCAAGTCAGCCACATGAATCACATTTCAGAATTCAGATCTGTTTAGGACCATTTCTTATGTTGAACTGAGACATGGCTGTACTTTAGTTGCCGTAGAAGGAAGAGGGATTGGTCATAAAACAGAGTAGTTCAGATGGATCCCAATCAGGATTGGCCAAACAAACAGTAGATTTTTGCCTGGATTCGGATCTTAATCAGGATTGGGTGATTCAGATAAGAAACTTTGTTTGAACCTCCCAATGAGATTGGAGTTCCACAGGTGAATTGTGAAATGAGCACCTGTGTACAACTCCATTGAGTGTAAGGTCTGTCAACTGCCAAGTTAAGAGTATGCCATAAAATAGTATAAATATCCCTAAAATTACCCTGAAATGATCAACAATAAGCACCATCCTTATTTACACCCTCTTTATAGCAAATTAAGAGGCTTACCTGTGTGTTGTCATCAGTATTCTTTAAAATAGCATCAATTATCTGCAGCATTGGTGTAATGCCAGTACCACCTGCAATCTGTGATAAAAGAATATCTCTAAGCATTAAATGGACATGCCCATTAATTTTAATGTTTTTCAGTTGGTATCTGTATACCTATATCCTAGTTTGGTAACAGGGCTCCAAAATCTGCCACATTGAGACTTAGATGGCCCCAAAGAAAAGGTTCACCTATAGCCAACTTCACCCTCTAATCAGCTGGTAAGTTTCAGCTCAAATGCAGTTTGCCATGCAGAAGGATAAAGCTTTGGAAAATGGATGTTAAGTCAACAATTTGAAATTGGAAAAGGTTTTAATGGCTGATAAACAAGGAGAACTTCCTACATGATAGGCCATACAGTAGAAGTTGCCCACAAATGTTAACAAGTGGCAAATCTAGAAGGCTCCCCTATCTATCCAACAGTATGAATAGCCAAATCATCCATCCATGTGGCTTAAATAAATGGTCCACTAGGTCAATGTTGGCTAAGTGGTCATTAGTGAACCAGGTGACCGGACTCAACTGGAGGGGTGATGTAGCCATTCCAGCTATCGGCAATTTCTGGCCCATCTCAACTTAGTCAACTATATCATCAATCATGTGATTGAGTTTTCCCCTTGCGGTACCTGTCAGAGAATTTGTCAGAGAGTTTACTTTTTTTCTGATAAGAAACAGTCCACCAAGGGCGATTAATTTTAACCACAAAAAAAATCTAGAAAAAGGAGGGCTATTAGCTACATAGAGAACTGCATTTAGGCTGAAACTGCACTATAAGAGGGTAAGTAATATGTCAAAATTCGGGTGCCAACTAAGCTACCATATGGCTAATATGTATAAATATTGATTTAAAATGTTCACTCTTTTTCAACAGTCTTCTATACTTTACAAGGAGAAAGTAATATTCAAGCAAGCTACTATGTTATTGATAGAAATAGTTATAGCAATATCCATAGCTATTGTAATTGAACAATTTTTTCTAGTGCAAACTACTTTCTAACCGATACTAACATTAACGGTACTGACTTCTATTTCTGGCCCACCTATAATTATTCTCTCTTTTGTTTTTTCCCTTCAATTTTCTGTCTCTTTGTGAGCACCATCAATCTGGTTTGAAGCATTTAAATGTAATCACCAAGGTGCTGGGTACCAAACTAAGTACAAAACCATCTTATTTCTAGAACATGCGGTGCATGTATTACAAGCATAGACTTTGCACACAAGGCAGACATGAGGAAGAAGGAATGAATTCACATATCACCTTTACTATATATTGCAAGTCATGACTTTATTAAGAGGTTCCCTGCAATTCATTGTGCTTGTCCCTTTGCTCAAGAGGTTTCAAAACAATTATAGGGGATAACGAGTTGGGTTATGTTGGACATGTAGGGATCCAAGGATGTTTCGGTAAGCTGGCATTTTTTTTTTTTTGTTGGCATGCGAAAGCAAGGTAATTCTAGTTTACCAGTACCAGGAGTGAGTTTTGGCCTGTTGGGCTGGAATGAAGGTAAATTTTTGAGAGACAGGTGGAACCAGCCTATAAGGAAGCCCAAGAGCTGAGTGGTTACGTGACCATAGATCGGCATGGTCACATGCATTACAGTTATCGTAGAAATTCAAAGTTGGCAGAACATTTTTTGTGGCTTTGTGAACATAGATAGGCGCATTCATATGTTTACCATTATCTTGGCCAGTTGTTCTGGAATGAAATACCAACTTTTTGAGAATCAGTTGGTACCCAACCATAAGGCAGGTCAAGAGCCGAGTAATCACTATGATTTTAGGCCTTGCAATGTGATATGTAGTACATGATTGGAAAAACATTTTGTGTGGTTGTGACCATAGATTGGCATAGTTACATATCCACACACAACCCCCCCCCACACCAAAAAAAAAAAGTGATACTGTATTATCACATATGGGATAATTCTAAAGATTCAAGAAGATACCACCAAAAATAACTAATGGAAGAGAATTAAAGAAATTCCTTTTTCTCAAGCCACTTAAAGTTTTTCTTTTAAGAGTGTCATCATAGATCAGATTTTAGTTTCCTCAGATCAGGTTTGACTTTAATTCTAAAAAGTTTGGTTTCTGCTGTACTGTGGTTCCCAACTCCCCTACATATGCTTACCATGCATAGCAAAGAAAATGGAGTCAATGGACTCTTCCCATCCTCCCACGCTAAGCAGTAATGTGTGCTGTCAAGGTTAAGAGTTATCACCTTTTGCTCTTTTTTTAAAGATTTCTCTCTCTCTCTCTCTCTCTCTCTCTCTCTCTCTCTTCTCTCTTCCTTTCCTTTAGCCTTTGAATGATGAAACTTAGAAAATTGGTCTTACGTTCACAGATGCCAGTACCTTACCATGCCAATGTTTTTCTTCATGTTTGGAGTGTATCTGAGTTTTTCAATTGGCCTGCCAATAAAATGTCCATAAAATAGTAAGAAAAATAAAAAAAGAAAGTAGCTTTTCAGCTGAGAACAGTACATAGGAGGAGGGATACCCTTTGACTTCTAATAAATCGCCTGGTTTTAAACTTGCTAGATGCTGACTCATTTTTCCTTCAGGATAAATCTGCACCAGTTTATAGAACAAAAGCACTTCAAGAAACACAGATTAGGAGGGGTTGCTCTCTGAAGCAAGAGCACTGATACATAGGTGTAAAGAGAACTGGAGAGTAATAGATGATAAATTCCCATTGACAATGGCATACCTTAATCAATAAATCAAAATATCCCTTCGCATCTGGATCTGATATAGGTGTATACCTGAATATAAGTTATATATAAGAAAATCTAAGCAATTCCATGTTCCTTGGAGGAAAAACTAATTGATCGGTAAAATAAAAGAATACAATAGCATGTGACTGCATGCACAGGGAAATTTATGTAAAGTTCCCACTCCATACATTTTAAACTAAAGGACCACAATAAGATTATATGACTACTCATACAATCTCTTGATTACGTAGTCAAACACCTATAATTAAATAAAAGAGATGTTATATTACTACCATATTAGAACCAAAGTATTAACTAAATAACTGATTAAAAGAAGTACCACTGTTCACTTCCCTCAAGGAATAAACCTACTTTGACTTTGAGTCTTTGACTCTTGAACCCTTATAAGCCCCAATAACAAAGCTAACTTGTCATGGTTTGGTTCCGCTTGGTTTTATATCCGGTTCATTTCTAATCAACAGATGGCAACATCATCAGGCAAGCAGGTGTAGTGGGTTAGTAATTTTGTGAGAGGTGATCTGAAACCAAGGTCGGTGGCAACAGACACACAGACATATTCACATCGAGCATGTTATGATTTGAACAGAAGACTTACGGGCGAATCACATATTTTGTTTTTCCTCCATCATCTTGTCCTTGCGGGGCCCTGCAGTAACAAGAAAGTATTAAATATGATCAGACAATTCAAGAGATTTCAATCATATAGGCCATCTTTTTGCTATAGAAGTAACCACTTAAAGGGACCATAATCATTGCAAAAGCTCCTTCCATTAAAAGACAAAGTGGTTGATATGCCATGTGTTATACCTTGTTATAATGCAGGAAGCAATATCCAGGCCCAACTTAGAAGTGGGATCAAATGAAAACCTGTAATAATGTGAAAGATCAGTCAGGATCACAAATGTTGTTTGGAAAAGTTCAGATGATTAGGATGAAGGAACTACAGAAGTCAGAGATGTTAGAATTCAGAACAACTGATACACAATAATCAATAGGACCTGTGACCATTTAAGTTAATTCATGGCAAGGAAGCAAATACTGAACAGATAATTGGATTAAACAAGATCAAATCAGCCAGATTAAAGAACATGATCCATTGACTATTTGACCAAACTCCAAAGAACTTTACATTAAAAGCCAAGATTGATGTGGATAGGGATGTCAAAAGGAAGACTCGAACTGACCAAACCATGGTTCAGTTCTGTCCCAAGTCTGGACGTGGTTTAGTCCCGTCAAGCCAGCCTTGTTGGCCCCAATTTTGCACCAATGCTGGTCCAGTCCTGCAGCCATTGAACCAGCATAGCCCCTTGAATAATGCATAGCTTACTCCTCTAAGTGGTCTTCCAGAAGAGCCCAAGCAGCCATCAATCCAGCCTGTCAAGCAGCATCCATAACTGGTGTTAATGTTCACGTGAACAGTATTTTTCTCAGCAAGTTTTGGTCTTCAAAAGGATCTTCTAGAAGCTATACAACTGTCCCTTATTCAGCTCTAAGAGAAGATCTCCAGCAGCCATTGATTTGATCCAGCTAGCATAATATTTAGTTTCTATTTTTGTGTCCAAGTTAGTTTCCTTTTTGGTTAAGCAATAAGTTATTAGTTTCAAATTTTGTTAAGCTTGGTTAGCAAGTTACACAAATAAGAAAGTCTTATTTTAGTCAATTAGTTTCCTTTTGTTATTTCTTTGTGTTCAAGTTTTGTAAGGCTATTTAAAGTCCATTGATCATAATAAAAAAAGAAAATTGAAGTTTATGAAAATTGAGTGTTTACTCATGGCTAAGATAGCTATTACCTTGAGGGGTGAGATACCCAAAACCTGAGGGGTGAGATGCCCATTCACTAATTCTTCTTCCCCCTTCTCAACCCCTCCATTGATTCTCTTTATTTTCTTTCTTTTCCTTTTTATTTGCTTGCTGTGAGAGAGTGTTTGAGTAATCAAAACAAGCTTGTTGAAGTTTAGAAGCTCCATTAAAAGATCAGTTTGAAGACCATTCAAGGCCTATAGCTGCTGCTACTCCAGAACTTCCATAAAATTTTCTTTTTCATTTGTCAAGCATAACTTTCCAGCCAGCCATAAGTTGAGGCTCATTTTTTTAAGGAAACATATACACCGTACAAGGGATCTTCAATCCAATTTTGAGGATCATCTGAAGCCAAGAACCCTAGTTTCAGAATAGTGGTCAAAAGTTTCCTAATTCATGTCAACAACATAACTCTCAATTCAACCATTGGAATTTGCTCTTCTTTTGAGGGTTTGTTGACTGATCTAAGACCTTCATCTACTCTAAGTTTTAGCTCCATCTAAGCTATGGTTTGTGAGATCTCATATTTCTCCCTATTCAGCCAGATTTTTCAGATCTTTCCTGGGATTAGGATCACTTGTGGTTCTAGTTCTTACATTAAAGATCCACAGAACCACTAAAATTAACTTTTTTCTTTTCAAGCATCTTCCAGGATTTTTGACAAAAACATCACATAAAACAAAATACAGATCCAACCACACAAATCTCGATTCAAACTTCATCTAAAATCAAGAGCTATTACATGATCTCACAAACCAGACTGGAGCAGTTTGACTGCATCACTACTGATGTCAATCTTATGAACTGATGGCACCTGGAATTTCTTATGCCTCCCTAAGTTGCCCAAAGTTGTTTAAGGTCTTCCTTAAGATCAAAAAGCACTTCCATGCTAAGTGTTTTCCAAGTGAATGTGCTATATGGTCTTTAGGAAAAGAAGAATGGACAAGGGAAATGTGAGAGCATCTTACCAGAGATACTATAATTTATGAGAATACACAGACCAAAACTCTACTGCATAGGGACATAAATATCCAGAACACTATTGGAAATGGGTTGAATACTTCCTTCTGGCTTGATAATTGGCATCTAGCCGGTGTGCTCTCCCTGATTGTGGGCCATAGATAGGTCTATTCCTCTGGCATCACTAGATCTGCCTCTGTCTCCTCAATCATCTCTAATGGTTGCTGGACCAACCCCAAAATTCCCTCTCTATCCTGCTAATAACACTCGACCTCCCTGCTCTGATACCATGTTCACTACCGTTTCACCTAGAAACTCAGACCGTTAAGGAAGGGCAGCATCAATGTATACATTAACATTGTTGATCTCACGCCTCTATTTCTCTTCCATTGTCTTTTGAGAAGCAGGGTATAAAGGTTTAATGGTTTTTTTTTTTCCTTTTTCTCAATGGCTTCAACCAATTCATTTTTAATTGGTAACGAGAAGGGTGTCTAAAATTGCTCCTCTACATAACTAGATCCACCAAACCTCTTGAATCAATAACATTCTCTTCATTGGTTGTTTTGATGTCACACAAAACTCGTATTTAATGCATTCAATATAAGAAAAAATGGTTTCAAAGTAATCCAAGAAGAGGTCCCCTCACTACGAAGTAATAAACATATCCAGAATATATATATATATATATATATATTGATAAGTAAAAAAAAGAAGCACCCACATACAGTTAAGGTGTTAAATACGTAATTACAAGACTACCATAATTATGCCAGAACCAAGCTATCTAACCTGCATTGCTAGTCTCAAGCCTCGGAGCACTACATTTAGCAGGCAACCAATCCTTTGACATGTATATTGATTCACTTAATAGAACGTGATGTTGGAACATAATTCATGTACCAAAAGCCATATTTCTGGAAAGCAGCTTGCAAGACAATTGGTAACAGACAGAAAAAAATCAACTCAATACAACACTCATAGCCCAGTCATAACAACTTTAGGTCAGAAATCTCAGTCAGTCATTTCACTCTATTCATTAGCACTCATGTATATTCTCACCATTTTATTTTAGAGTCAATTTTTGCCTTCCCTCTTCCTTTACCCTTCTTACAAACTTGACTCAAAATAAAGTGGAGATCGATGGGAGAAAGTAAGGTTCATTAAATATCTTAGAAAAAGTCCCAATGTAAGTCCTTCGAAATGTAAAGACCATTAAGTCTAGAATAAAGCCCCAATGAGTCTAGAACTCTCCTAGACACTCTATAAAAGGAGCAGCTTGTAAACATTTCGAAAAAAAAAAATGTTAAGAATTTCAATGAAATTGAGTTTATACAATTCTTTTGTGAGAAACAAAGCTACAGTGAGATTTTGTTCCTGGTGAGATGCTAGGGTGGTAGGTGATATAGTAGTTAAGATTGCTCTAATACTATGTGACAAAACTGTGCTTCTCACCTCTTCATCCCCCCGCCAAATTAGGTTATTATTCAGGTGCTTCATCGCTTATGACCGGTAAGTCTAATGTATTTTCTTCATTCCAAAAATCCTGTCATCCATCTCAAGTTGTTTCTGTTGATCGATCCTCTTCCAAAGTTTCTGGACATGGTGTGGTTTTTCCTCTTCCTTCTCATTAGATTTTATACTTCACCTGCCATAGTTACCTTTAAATCTTCTTTGTGTAACATAACTTACCAAGACACTAAATTGTTCTGTTATTTTTTATTCATCTTACTGCGTCTTTAAGGATCTCAAAGACAAAGAAGCTAATAAGGGTGGCTTGAGAAGGATGGTTTATAATACTTTGATGGCGGTGGCTCCACTACAGCTGCATCTGCTACTTCTAGTGGTGTTTCTCCTCTTCATTGGCATTATCATTTGGAGCATTTGTCATTATCAAAGCTTTAACAAATGGATCCCAGTTGCAAACCTATTTCTACTCTTGAGAGTGAGGCATGTGAACTTGGCAAGCATCATCGCATTACTTTTCCCTCTCAGTGATATTTTGAGGAGATGGCCTTTGTTCTCTTTGGTCCATTATGATATTTGGGGACCGTATTGTATTAAGGATCAATCTGGCTTTCCCCTTTTGTTGCTTTTGTAGACGACCATTCTCAGCTGGCATGGCTCTATATGCTAATGGATCGGACTGAATCTATTCAATCTTTATACACTTTTATAATAAAATAAAAACTCAGTTTGGTGTGTTTTTAATTTAATTTAATATATATATTATGTTTTTTCATTTTGAAAATGCTCTTGAGTATACTCAACAAGAAGTTTCATCTTTTTTGCTTTGAGCATGGTATGATACATCAGTTGTCCACATTGTCCTCAATAGAATGGCATTGCTGAACGAAACCGACAGTAGTTAGAAGTTGCTCGATCTTTAATGCTTCATATGGATGTTCCAATTATTTACTGGGGAGATGTTGTGTTAAACTGCTTGTTCTCTTAGCAATCGTAAGCCATCTTCAGTTCTTCAAAATCAATCACTATTTTCTATACTTTTCCCAAATTCTTCTTTGTTTCCTTTACCATCACGAGTTTTTGGTTGCTCTTGTTTTATTTATTTTCTTACCCTGGCCCTGGTGTCGATAAATTATCATCTTTGTATGGTTAATTGTGTTGTTTGGGATATTCTCGTGCCAAAAAAGGTTACAGGAGTTACGATCCTATTAGTCGACAATGATTAACCAGGATGTCACCTTTTTTTTTAAATACTCCATATTTTTCTACTTGAACTCTTATCTTGGAATTGGAGGTCTCCCGTTTTCCACCTAATCCTGGCATGGTTCCTCTTGAAGATTCTTCTGTTCCGTATCAGTCTACACCACTACAAGTGTATAGGGGTTGTTCTAAGCCAGCTCCACCCACTACTCCACCTTCTCTACCGTCATCTACACAATCTGCTTGTTTGTCTGGGAACCTTCTCTGTTCAATAATTGTCCTGTTGCTCTTTGAAAAGGTACTCGATCTTGTACTAAAAAATATCTTGTTTCTGGCCCTATTGCTCAATTTTTTTTTTCTCATCTTCCAATTTTTTTTTATTCACAATTTTTCCTAATTTTTACCAGTTCATACAACTAGTAAAATTTATCGGGAACTGCTTTCTCATCTTGTTTGAAGTCAGCTATGGATGTGGAGGTGGATGCACTGCTTAGTCACCAGATAGAGCAATTGATTGATCTGCCTCCAGGACATTATAAAGTGTTGTTGGGTGTACACTATTAAGTATAACCTTAATGGTTCTATTGAACGACTTAAAACTCGCTTGGTTGCTAACTATAGTTTCTATGGTGTTTGGGGCGGCCTAAGGTGTAGGAAGGGGCATTGACACAAGGCGATCAAGGCGCCAGCCTAGGCAATAAGGTGACTAGACACCTTGTCAATTATGCTTAGAACTTGGATTTCATGGCACTCATCGGTACAGAAGATTGGTTGGCAAGCTTATTTATCTTATTGTTATCAGACTTGATATTTCATCTTCCATTGGTGTAATTAAAAAAAATTATGGAGAGGCCCAAGTAGACTCACTGGGAGGCAGTCTGTCGTATTTTGAGGTATTTGAAAGGGTTCTCTAGGAAAAGGTCTTATTTATAGACTCATATTAATATTGTTAGCTATTTTGACGTTTATTGAGTTGGTGCTTGTGAGGATTATATGTTTGTTGATGGTAATCTTGGTAAGTGGCGTAGTAAGAAACAAACGATAGTGACTCGGTCTAGGATTGAGGGTGAGTATAGGGTTATGGCTCACACGACAGCTGAATTTCTGTGGCTAAAGTCTCTTATTCAGGAGGTTGGTTTTCCCATTGCTGGGCCTATTGAAATGTTTTGTGATGATCAGAATGCCATTGACATTGCCAGTAATCTGGTCTTTCATTAATGTACAAAGCATATTGAGATTGATTGCTATTTATGTAAGATGTTGTCATAAGGAAACTGATTTCTTCTACTCCTTTTGTTAGCTCTAATAGTAAGCTTGGTGACTTGTTTACTAAAGATCTATTTCGTAATGTATTTCTTCAAGGGTGTTTAAGCTTGGTGACTTGTTTACGGAAGTGTTAAAGAAATAAGTCTACCACAAGGGTATTTTAGTCTTTTTATTTTCTTGTTTTTGAAATTTGTATTTTATTGAACTTAAGTTATTATAAATAAGAAAGGCTACCAGTGCAAGAGTTTAACACACTCTTTTCTCCTAGCCAATAGACCTCTTCCTTATCTCTTCTTCTCCCATCGATCCCCATCTCTCTTCTTACTCTTGTTTTTTCTTATTTGTTTTGTCACAGTAATAATGGGGAGAGATTTAAAAAATGCATAAACCAATGTATTACTACCATGGGAAAAGGCTGGGGCATTCTGCTAGGGTACCCAGCCTGTGTTACTCTCTCCCCTTCCCCTTTGGAAATGACCCACATGTAATGTAGAACTAGGATGGGCAAGGCCAACCTAATCCCAATGCTGCAGGATACTCTCAAAGAACAACCAATATCCAAAATAGAACAACAACAAAAAGCAACTCAAGATTAAAACGGAAAACCAAGTCTATAACAGCAAACCGATTACAGAACTGTTAAGAATCTGTGAACAGAGCTAACAATAGATGATAGGGCCTTAACAAGGACTGTAAGATGCCTAAATCCAGCTGATAACATGATCCAACACCCAAAGAAACCAACAAAAATCAAGGCAGGTGTATTGATTTCAAATCTGGCAGAATAGGTCAATAGAAGACAAAATTGGGGAGATTTCTAATATCTCCCGATTGGCTGGTCAGAATTGGACCAGGTATGGATCGAAGGTAGTAATAGATGGGAGGGAGGTTCAATCCAATTTTCAGCCACAGAGGATGGCTGAAAGTGTTTCAGGCAACAGGGGATCAAACAGAAAGCTAAGAAGATTTCCTGGGCAGAATTGTGGAAGAAGATGAAATCAACTACCTGTAGATTGTTGCAACAACAGTAGATTCTTGACTAATTGAGAGGAGAAGAAGAATGGAAGAGGACCTCTCGGGTAAGAAGATGAAATCAACTACTTGTAGATGGTTGCAGTAGCAGTAGATTCTTGACTAATTGAGAGGAGAAGAAGAAAGGAAGAGGACCTCTCAGGCTTCCCACCGTAGAGAATCAACTGAATCAAACACCAATTCCATCAGCCTTGATCAAACACAAAACAACTCTTCAAGGAGAAGACACAACAACAACCATTAATTTGTTTGTCAAAATCCTTCCAGCTTTAGGAGAGTCCTCTTCTTTATTTATAATGATGGGGGAGAGAATTACAGAACAGAAGGTTCCTTAGAAGGAAACCTTAATTTATTCTCCTAATACAATACTTATTAATTAAAAATTGGAACTACCCGAAATTAGAGACTAGATGAAAAAGGAAACTAACTACTTGACTCAACTAATAACTTAACTCCTAAGAAATAACAAAGACTAACAACTTTAATTGAACCCAACTAAAAAGGAGACTTATGAAAAAGGAAACAAACTAGTTAATCCCGTATTCAACCTTAAAGCCCCTAGTATAGGCCCATAAAAGTGGCCTATTACACTCAAATCACATGGGATTAAAGGCCCAACATGTATGAAACTCAACCCTAGGCTTATTCCTAATAATACAGGACCATTTTGGTGATGAATCTGCGTCACCACACCCCTCCCATCCCAGGAAAGCTCGCGGCATGCCCAACCCTCTCCCTACTACTATATAATGGAAAAATGACTCTAATCAGAAAAGACATTAATGATTATGAAATCCAGCCTAGTACAATCATTTTTTGTGCCTTGATGAGCTGGCTGACCTTTAGACTTGATAAGCATAAAACTGAATCGATAGATCAAGTTTGTTACAATCTCAGAAGCTGTAGCTAAACCAGAAAACCAAAAACAAGAATGAAAAGAGAGAGAGCGAAAAGAGAAGAAGAGAGGAAGAAGATGAAGTAACCAAAGGAAATCTCAAGAATGGAGAGCAACCTGAGATTGATTCATCATGAATCTAATCTTAGGTTCTCTTATGAATATATAACATTAGGTCAAGAGGAAAGACAATAAAGCCCCCCACTTACATAAGGAAAAGGCCAAAAAGACCCAAACAAACATAACAAGGACCAAATGGTCCCTGTCGTAGGCGCTAATATTAGCGCCATTCCCTGTTTGGGAATAGCACTAAAATCAACAATCCCCCTCAAGCTGGAGCATATAAATCTCCCATGCTCAGCTTGATACAACTACTGCGGAAGCTAGGAGCAAATAAGGACTTAGTGAACATATCAGCCAACTGATTCTTTGATGAAACAAATGGAGTCTCAATCAGCTTCTTTAGAACAACATCACGAACAAAGTGACAGTCCACCTCTATATGTTTGGTCCCCTCATGGAAGACCGGATTGCTAGCAATATATACAGCAGCTTGGTTGTCACAATGCATCTGCATAGGTTTAGTTACTGGGAATCCCAACTCCAAGAGTAACGAATGCAACCACATCAATTCAGTTGTAGTATGAGTCATAGCTCTGTATTCTGCCTCTACACTAAATCGGGCAACGGTGGTCTGTTTCTTGCTACGCCACGTGATCAAATTACCTCTAACAAAGGTACAATATCCAGTGGTAGATCTCCGATCACTAGCAGAGCCAACCCAATCAGCATCTGAGTAGCCAACAAGATCCATGTGCCAATTAGAATGATATACTAGCCCTTTGCCAAGGGCCCTCTTCAGGTAGTGGAGAACACGAACAACAACGTCTCAATGAGCCTTCTGAGGAGACTGTATGAACTGACTAAGAACTCCAACAGCATAGGAGATATCAGGACGAGTCATAGTAAGGTAAATTAGCTTACCAATTAGACTTCTATATTGGTGTATATCCTGAAGAGGTTCACCATCATCAACACCAAACTTTTGGTGAGGATCCACAGGGATATCAACAAGCTTGGATGTGAGCATCCCAGTATCAGATAGGAGGTCCACTACATACTTCCTTTTGGATAGACTGATCCCTTTCTTACTTCGGATTACCTCAATCCCAAGGAAATAATGAAGTTGGCCTAGATCCTTTGTCTGAAAATGATGCTAGATGAGACTTTTCACTTTAGAAATTCCTATTTCATCATTACTAGTCAGGATGATACCAACAACATACACTACCAACACAAGCAACTTGTCACCCCTGCGGCGAACAAACACAGAGTGATCAGAGTAACACTGAGAAAACCCATAAGTGACTATGGTAGAACTGAACTTATCAAACCATGCCTGAGGAGATTGTTTGAGACCATAGATCGTTTTGTGTAAGCGACACACCAGACCTTTATTCTCCTCCTGAGCAATATACCCGGGAGGTTGCTCCATGCAAACTTCCTCCTGTAGATCACCATACAAGAAGGCATTCTTGATGTCCAACTGAGATAAAGGCCAATCAAAGTTGACAACAAGAGAGATAAGAACGTGAACAGAGTTAAGTCTAGCAACTGGGGAGAAAGTCTCAAAGTAATCAACACCATAAGTCTGACTGTAACCCTTGGCAACCAGGCGAGCCTTCAACCGCTCAACAGAGCCATCAGAGTGATGCTTAACAGTGTATACCCAGCGATATTTCACCAGATCCTTACTAGGAGGTAAATCTACTAGACTTCAGGTACCATGACTTAAGAGAACATCCATTTTTACATCCATGACACCCTTCCATCCAGGGATATAGAGAGCCTTAGAATGAGTACGAGGAACAAGATTAGTAGAAAGAGATAGAGCAAGGCCATGAATAGGGGGTGGAAGGTGAGAGATAGACATAAACTTATCAATAGGATAAACAACCAAGGATTTCTGAGTGCAAGAACGTATACCTTTCCTGTTAGCAATTGGTAAGTCATCAGATGCATCAGAAGCAGGAACTTCACAGAGGAAGGGAGCGATAAAGGATGTGTAGTAGATGGATCAAGAACCTCGCCACTGGACTATCCAAACCTCGCCCTGCGCCGATAAACCTGTAGAGCAGGTGGAACAGGGGCACTGGTACTAGGGGTGTCAGGAATCGGCATAAGGGATGGAATGGGAGGAGGAGAGGTAAATGACCACTCCTTAGTAGGCTGAGACACCTGTGAAGAAAAGAAAGAAGTACCTTCAAAAAATGTCACATTGGCACTTACAAAGTTCCAGTGAATAACAGGGTCATAACACTTGTATCATTTTTGGGTACGAGAGTAGCCCAAAAAAATACATTTAGTAGCCCGTGGAGACAACTTATCCACATGCATGTGAAGATTGTGAACAAAGCACACACACCCAAAAACCCAGGGAATAAGAGAAAAACTAGGTAGAGTAGGATATAAGATAGAGAAGGGAGACCTATTCGACAGAATAGAAGAAGGCATGCGATTAATCAAATGACATGCGGTTAAAACCCCATCATTCCAAAAATGCTTAGGAACATGCATATGTATCATAATAGCCCGAGCTACCTTTAGGAGGTGCCGGTTTTTGCGCTCTGCAACCCCATTTTGTTGTGGGGTATATGCACAACTAGTCTGATTAATCATGCCATGGGTATCACAAAAGTTAGAAATATCATTTTGAGCATATTCTAAAGCATTATCAGAACGAAAAATCTTAATGGAAATGCCAAATTGAGTTTTTATTTCATTATAGAATTTTTGGAACACAGTTAGAAAATCAGATCTGTACTTTAACATGTAAATCCATATGAGGCGAGAATGATCATCTACAAATGTAACAAAATAACGAAAACCAAACCTATTACTAACCCTGCAAGGACCCTATATATCCGAATGAACTAAAGAAAACAACGACGGACTACGAGACACTGATCGAGATGGAAAAGACACCCGATGGTATTTACCCAACTCACAGGCCTCACACTCTAATCTAGAAACATGTAGAAAACTGGGAAACAAAAGCCGTAATCTAGGTAAGGCCAAGTGTCCTAGATGGTAGTGCCATTGGAATGGAGAGACATCCCCAAAAGCAGTAGCAGCAGCAGAAGTGGAGGACAACCACTGTTGAGGTAATACAATCCATCATTTTCACACCCTCTACCAATCGTCTTCCTCGAGTGAAGATCCTGAAAAATACAATAAGAGGGAAAGAAGGTTACTGAGCAATTGAGAGATCTAGTCAATTGACTCACAGAAAGAAGACTTAACAGAAATTTAGGTACATGTAATACAAACGATAAGTGCAATAAAGAAGTAGGAGAAATAGTACCATGTCCAAGGACAGGGGTGGATGTACCATTAGCAAGAATGATAGATGTAGAACTAGTACTGGATGAGAAGGTTTGAAAAAGTGATGACTTACCAGTCATGTGAGCGGAATCACCTAAATCAATGATCCAGGGGGTAGATGTAGTGGAAAGAAGGGTTGATGTACCTACATGCGCAAGGGTAGCAGCGGATGTGGAGGCACCATAGGATGTACTAGAAAAATCCTCAAGAGAATGCAAGCGCCGGAGTAACTAGTTGATGTCATTACGCATACTAGTAGAAGAATCTCTTGAAGCAGGTATAGGTGTAGTAGTCGTTGAAGATACAATATCAATACCATCATCGGACACTGCATGATTGGCTAACTGAGTTGCCCACCCTGGCTTGCCATGCTTGGCCCAGCACGTCTCTACAGTATGGTTAGGTTTACCACAATAAGTACACTGGCGACCGGTGCAATCCGAGGATTGTCCACTAGAACCTCGACCCATAGGACCACGTCCTCCTCCGCAACCGCACCCACTCCCACGGCCACGGTTAGCAAAGAATGCAGAATTAGCTCTGGAAGCCTGATCAAATTTGGATGAGGAGGTGATACGTTGTAGTCGTGAAAAAGCATCATTCAGAGTGGGAACTATATCACCAGCAAGTAGATGGCCCTTTACTGCCTTCAGATCACTGTTCCGACCGGCCAAAAATTTGGCACGAAGAACTCATTCCGCTGAGCCTTTAACTTCTCAATATCAGTAGTCAGAGGCTGGAAGACATTTAGCTCTTCCACCATTCCCTTAAAAGAACTGTAATACTTAGAGAGGGATTTGTCAGATTGACGAAACTGGAAAAGCTTCTCATATATATCATAGATCCGTGTCATGTTCTTCTCTTGGGAGTATGTTTCCTTCAGATCATCCCATACTCCCTTGGCTATAGAATGGAACATAACATTGGCAGTTACATCTGGTTCCATACTGTTTTACAACCAGATCAGAATCAAGGCATTCTCCTTCATCCAATTTTCATACTTAGCATCATCAGGCAAAGGAGCCTCAGAAGTGGTATAACTCAGTTTTCCTTTAGCTAACAAATACACCTTAACAGACTGAGCCCAAAGAAGATAGTTCGAGCCCCCTTTGAGCTTGACAGAGGTGATCTGGACATTGATATTATCCGATGCAGAAGAAGCAATAGTAGAAGCAGTAGTAGGCACAATCCCAGCCATGACAATCAAGTAGAGTGACTAGCAAGCAAGAGTCTGAACATATCCAGATAGGTAGTAATGCAATTCAGATCTGAAACTTGTAAGCATCAATAAAATATATCGGCAACAAGCAAGCATAAGCATCAATAAGCACTATCGGCAGCAAGCACATATATGCATCAAACAACTCATATATGTAGGACAAACTAGATCAATCAATCAAGAACAGCAGCCTCAAACCTGTCCGCCATCATATAGGTAGAGTAAAATAGAAGAAGGAAAGGAGCCGGCTTCAAATCATCAAGCAATCAGCCACTTACTCCAACAGTAAAGGCAAGGTAGATCTTCACAAAGGAAAAATCACTCCATTAGGGATTAGACAATAGCAGTTGCAGCAATGAGTGGCTTCGCACCAAGAAGAAGAACCTCTAAATCGTAACCAGCAGATTTCTTGTCTTCAGAACCCAATTAATTTAACTACAGCAGCTTTGATACCATGTTACTATCTCAGAAGCTGTAGCTAAACCAGAAAACCAGAAACAAGAATGAAAAGAGAGAGAGAGAAAAGAGAAGAAGAGAGGAAGAAGATGAAGTAACCAAAGGAAGTCTCAAGAATGGAGAGCAACCTCAGATTGATTCATTATGAATCTAATCTCAGGTTCTCTTATGAATATATAACATTAGGTCAAGAGGAAAGACAATAAAGCCCCCCACTTACATAAGGAAAAGGCCAAAAAGACCCAAACAAACATAACAAGGACCAAATGGTCCCTGTCGTAGGTGCTAATATTAGCGCTATTCCCTGTTTGGGAATAACACTAAAATCAACAAAGTTGAAAAAGCCATCGGTTCCCAAGTTTTCAAACATAATATGTCGAAATAATGCAGCATAAAAATGCGGGTGAATCTCATGGATGGAAATTGAGAAGTATTATCAGAGGATTAACCTGAATAACTTTGTATTGTGGCTGACCCTTGCAGTATCTTGTAGCTTAAACTCGACCCACTTATCTGGATTGAGTGCTGGAAATGGAACAAAAGCACCAAATGAGATATAATGTAATATCTGGAACATATACAGAAGGTTATCACAAGGCTAAGCGCAAGATAAGAAAGCATGATTTTGGGATTTTTTGGCCTACTAACATGGGGACATTGTTTGGAAGTTGCACACATTTCCTCTTAGTAATCAAATGAATAGAATTTCTTATTTATGGACTTCTAAAAGCATGGTAAACTTTCTAACAGGTCAGCAATATGTGACTGAACCATTTTCATATTCCACCAAGAAAATCAATTTAGACACATTTTACACATGCTGTGAATGTCTAACACTAGAATACCAGATTAGTAGATTCATTTTCAAATGAACAAAATATACAATAAAAGAGAATCTGAAAGGAGGAAAAAACCCACCAACTTTTGCACCACCTTCTTCATCACTGTGATCTAGCTGAACCTGCAATCAAAAGAACTTTCACCTCTCAACATTTAATTAAATAAAAATTAGATGCATATTAAATAGAAGTTGCAGGATAAGAACTATCACATTGGATGTAAATAAAACTAAGATGCAAAGAGGCACCTAAACTTCTCACATCCATGACTTAAAATATAGGAGTAAAAAAAATTCAACATACATTCAGTGGTTAACCAAACTTTTCATGGAATACAAAATCTGATTGGCCAATTTCAATGCACAGATCAAAATTGAATCTTGATAATGATGAAGACTATATAGCGGAACAAATACAGACCAAGAGAACTATATTATTTTCAAGATAAAATATGGCTTTTTATTCTTGGAATCACAAATTTGGCACAATAAGAATTTTCTCAGGGGGTAAGGCTGCTACATTTGCTCCTCCCAGACCCTGCAGTAGCAGGAACTTCGTGCACTGGGTTGCTCTTTTTTTTCTAAGAATTTTCTCAATAACAAGAAGACACTAGTGTAAAAACTACGGAGGTGATCCAATAACTCTGAAAATGGTATAACCATTAGAATACTCTTTTTTTTTTTTTTTTGGGGGGGGGTGTTTTGCATAACTGGCAGAATACTGAACTACAAGTAACAAGAACTTAGTTCATCACTTAATTGTAACCATATACACAATTCAACGACTATTTATGAAACCAAGGAAAATTGGAGCCAAAGAATGATGGGAACATCAAGGTCCAAAATACTCAATAACCGTATGTAAACCCAACCGTTTCCCACATGTTACAGTTGAAGAACGACATTAGTCCTAGTAACCTGCAATTCAGAACAACTTTCACTCATGTGATCGATACAAACACATAAATGTCAAATACAGATCAACCCATTTGTTCTATACTGAAAGGTAAACACATTTCTATTACTAGTAAAGCAAATTTCCCCGAAACCCAGATGAAGATACCACACAAACAACCCAATGAACTCGAACCCGTCGTGTTCAAGAAGTATACAAAGAGAATACTAAATAGGGAGCAGGAATTACCATATTAGGCCAAGAAAAGTAGTAGTAATATGAAATTCCACCAGAAACAGCAGCAATTGCCCCAATTGGAATTCGAAAACCCCCTGAATTCGATTTGGGTTCAGTTCTGAATGCATTGGTTAATGCGACGGGAGCAGCCTTTGCTAATCTTCTTAGGAACAGAGCCATTTCGATCTTTGAAGAAGAGACGAAATGAGCCTTTCGCTGTATAGGCTCCTTTTACTAGTGCTTCTCAGCAGCTTTTTCGGCAATTCTGTTTAGCTTGGGAATCCTGAGTGACTTTGCCAAAAGGAAACCAAAAAGAAACGAGGGAATGACACGTAGAGCAGTGAGGTGGCAATATGGCAGTTGATATTAGCCATTTGCAAAGGTCCGATTGGGATCATGAGGGTATTTCTGTAAATCAACAATTTAGAGTTCACTGAATTTCATCTATAACCTTACTGATCTAACCCTATGCACAATCCCATGAATTAACAAGTAGTGGTTTTCAAATACTTGCAAAATTATTGAGCATGTATAGTTTTATAATCCATGCAAATGGGTTTGGATAAATGTTTTTATATTGACGACCGTTTTTTTGAATCAATGGGATTGGTAGTCTACTGGTGAAAATGTCCTCAACTTATCACCGTTTAAATTGGTTGTGGGTTCGAGTCTTGGCATGCCCACTATAACCCATTGGTTCTACGGAAGGTCTGCTTGACGCATTTTCTGTTTAGGGGCTTCTCACTTACATTTTGAAACCGTCTACCATGAATACATTGACGTCGTGAGAAACCTTTGCCCTTATCAAATTATGTAATATGAGAGTTGATTTTATAATGACCAAACTATCCAATTTGAGATAAGACTTGGTCATGATTTTTGCCTCAAAATTTAACCTTTTTTTTTTTTTTTTGTGCATATGAGGAGTGCATTTTATATTTTCAATGTGGGTCTTATTGGGCTAACAAAAGAGCAAGTGAGTAATATTCATATTAAAATTGAGAATTGATATTAGTGGGTAGTATTTTACCAACCAGAGAGCACTCAATTCCCCCACCAATGAAGTGGACTTAAGCTATGAATGTTGACTCTTATTTGACTAACCTGATTTTATGTAATCTTTTATTTCATAGAATCAAGGACCTCCTGCACTAACTATTGGACCTTTGGATCATAGGGTAGTTAGCTATATATGTTATTTAAAAAAATTAATATTAGAGATATGCTTTTTTATTTTTCACCCAAACGAAAAGATAAGTTTTTATTTATATATCTGAGCAAAAGACATGTCCTTAACTCTAATTTATCACAATTTATTTTTCTTTATATATTAATTTAAGCCTCATTTCTTATGTTACAAACTCATTTATACATAGAAAGTGATAGCTAGTATGTCATTGGCTGGTTGCAATCACATCTTATGAGTCCCACATCCACTTGGGTATTTTTCATTTCATTAGATCAGATTCAACCACCACCAGAAGGTGGGATGCCCACAGGATGGGACAAAGGGGAATAACAAGATGTTAAACATCCAATGAGAGGGGAATTGAACAACTTTTCTCAGCTGGGCCAATGCTAGACTGGCAGCCACCACCATGTCAAGAGGTGTTTCGTTTCACTTGGATGAAACATAATTATGAATATACTTCGTATATATGAGGACTCATTATTCTATTTAAGTGATCTATTGTTCCATACCACAAATTCTTTTAGCTAGTTGCCCTTAATTTATATTTTTTTATGTATTTAAAAACGCTTTTTTGTCCTTTTAAAATAGCACTTGAATTGAGCCTTCTCAAGATTCTAATTGCATTATTTTAGCTGTGACTATGATTTTGTCATCCTCCATTTTGGTATCAATTGCTATGAAGGTAAGAAATATCGCCTATAGAGTGAAGGTGATATATGTGACAATTATTAACATATGTCTGGCTGCAAATAAAATAAAGGAAAGAGAAGTGAAATTGATTTAATAAGGAAAAAATATATATTGTAATCAAGATTTTGTAACCTACTTAAAACTCTTATCATATTGGTAATTTTACATTATTTTATTAGATGCAATCTTTATTTTTTTTTTTTCCTTTTTCAAATCAAATGGATTTAATTATAAAATAAAGTGAAATTTAATATCATATTTTAAAATATTTTGAAGTTAATTATACTTATATAACTCTTTTAGATAAAAACTTGTTCCAGGAAAGAACAGTCCCACATCGATGAGTGAAGGGAGAACCGTGATCAATTTATAGTAGGATTGGAGTCCTCACTTTGTTACGAGAAGCTTAGAGAATACGTCTCTTGATATTGTCCTCTATTAGCGGCTATCAAATTTGAAAACCTAACAATTCGATTCTAAAAACCTTAGAATCCCCCTCTCTTTAATAATGATTGATTTGAATGGAACTCCTCTAGATTCTTCATGAAATATCTTGGATGAGGATATGAATTCCCCATCCTCTATTTCAGTTTCAATTGCCATCAAGTTCTCAATTACATACCAAGAGAGAAGGCAATATATGTGGCATGCCGTAAACATCTCAAGTATTCGAGTCTCATTCGCAAAGATCATATTTAGATTCAGGAAATTTCAATTCACCAACTTCTGCAATTTGACAAAATAATCAAACAATTCAGTATACCTACCTCTCTCTCTTGTCTACTAATTTCTAGCAAAGTTTCTGTAACGGGGCCCTTGATTTGAGCCACTAGAGGTAGAGGAGGATATGTGGTCTCTCTCTCTCTCTCTCTCATTTCTAGCCAAGTTTCAATAACATGGGCCCTTGATTTGAGCCACTCGAGGTTGAGGATGATATGTGGTCTCTCTCTCTAGATGAAGGATGATTTTTTTTCCCCTTTTAATAATAAAAAAAGGACTCCGTGGCAGTGATCATCGCCCTAGGTAGTCAAGCTATAATACAATGTTTCAAACGCAGTCCGTGACTGGTATGCATTCTTAGGTTGATAATGTATTCCAAGAAACCATATCAAATGCAACCTTAGTCTTCCATCAATGATCTTAAACATATGGACACACTACTCATATATTTAACATTTTTCATCTCATCTTCTCAACTTTAATATTTTGTGGTTTCAAAACACCCCAATACCTGAAGATTTCAACTCTAAATCACAGTTGAACCATGCATTCAAGAGGGACAACATGCGAGAAGAAGAGTTGAGAATAATCCACCATTGAAGAAACTACAAACCATTTAAGACTTCATATTCAGCCTCTCCACTACTGGTTAAATCGCTTAAGTCTTTGGATTGGATGCCTTAGCAATTCAATATTTAGTGAGCCAATCATTGAGCTTTGTGTTAGGTAAAATTTTTTGCAAGTCTCCCATATATTTCTAATAATCAGAAGGGCCAGATTAGTCTTCAACAGTTTAGTGGCTTAAACTACAGGGGGAAAGGCTTAAGAATTGTTGGGACATAAAACCATAGTTCTAAGCATGGCAGTAATAGGTATGCCATGGGAAACCTTCAGCTTAATTGTAATGTGAAGGTATGTTTCTGCAACTTTTCCAAGTCAAGCCCTAGCAATACCATCTTATTTCCCATTCAGCTTTCTCAGAGGCTCTGGCTGAGACACATAAGAGAATGCCAAAATATTTTAGAAATTTAAAAAATGATTTAATTGAATGGATCAAGTTTTCCTTATTTTTTTTTTTTTTATAGAAGTTTTCCTTCATCTATGGTGAAAATATTATACCCTTTACTAATCCAATCAGAGGGTCAGATTCCATGGCTGAAGAGATTCTCTCTTCACCATGGGTGATTAGTTGGTTGGTGGATGTGATGCAGCCTTTGTTTCCCCCTCCCACTTAGTTTTTAAACCTTGGATTTCACTCTTTGAAGCCAAACAACCTACAAGACATGCTCTTAGAAAAAGTGTAAGGAGATGAGTGAGACAGAGATATTTCTTCTTATATACCAAGTAGTAAAACAAGAACAGGAGCTCATTTGAAGATGAAAGCTAGTCCAAATCAAATTACAAAATGATGAATATCTCAATTAGAAAAACAAGAACAGGAGCTCATCAATTTGAAACTGAAAGCTAGTATCAAATTATTAAATGATGAATATCTCTAGTAGAAAAACAAGAACAGGAGCTCATCAATTTGAAGCTGAAAGCAAGTAGTCCATATCATATTATAAAATGTTGGCCATATAAACAATACAATGTGGAGGTTGACAAGGACCTTTGATCTTGTATCTACTCTAATGGTCATTCTTGCCAACTGTTCTGTTGCTGACCATGGCTAATCATAATTATTTCAATACCTTTCAGTCTACTAAGGATATGATACACTTCCAATAATTGGGCTTCATAGCCAATGTCTAGGCCAATTTCATGAACTATACACCATTTGGCAATTAATAATCACTAATTAACCCAAGTTGGGTCAAATCATCGATTTATCGGTCCAAATTGCTATCATTTGTTCACTAAATAGTATTATTTTATTCCTAAATATCAAGCAAGATTTCTTTTATTAATACAAATAGTGAAGCCAACTGAATCCAATTTTAACATTATTTTTTTACCTGAAAACTGGCTTCTTGTAATCCTAGACTTTGTTAGATATTCTAGTAGTTTATGGGCCCAATCAAAATTAGGTGAGATAAACTATAATTATCTGTTACTTGGTCATGGATATATTATATACGTAATACATGTTAATGAATAAGCTTAGTTGATTAATTTGGGTAACCATATAATGATGGGTTACACAAATTAAATTATATTCCAGTCATTAATGTTAAGAGCATGATGTGAAGAGCAGTGGATGCCTTCCAGACACTGCCATAGTGCCATGGGCCAAAAGGGATGAAGATCAGTATATGCAAGCCTTTTTTACTGAATATACCTTAAACCACTTTTGAGTGATTAATTGGTGAGAAAATTGTAAAATGGAAGCAAAAGTAGAAACCCAAAAGAGGGGCCATGGACACACAAGTTCACAGACTTGAAACATTCCTCCCCCCTCCCCCCTCCCCCCTCCCCTTTTTTTTTATGTGACAAGGGTTTGTTAATTTGTTTGTAATTTAGAGAGATTTTACTTCTTTT